>NC_133234.1:6062945-6362945 GCF_040436345.1 Pagrus major
GTCCAAAAGCATTTGGAAAGTCTAGAAGAGCAGCACGATTAAATTATCTTATCCCCATTTAAGTTAGCCGGGTGCTAAACAGGAAGTTAGCCGGCTCGGTCGATGATCCAGGTGTTTTCACGGCCGGAAGTTCGTCCTTTTTTTGCTTCAAAACTCCACTGAGCAGCTTTCATAGGAATGAACGGGGCTCCACGAGTCCAGTAATAAAACGTCCTTAACAGACCGCATCCCAAATTCCTTGTTTATTTACGCGCCACCTTCGGATGTTGATAATGCATCACTTTGCGTTCACACGGGTCTTACATTAAGGTCAAAGCCGAGCCGAGGTGATAAAAAACAGGGTCTATGCAGAGTCAGTTAACCCAGGTGAAAATGCAGATTTTACACGTTCCCATTGCATACGAAAGCTCGATCTTAGCAGGTTTAAGTGTGATTTTTGACCAGTGGAAAAGGGGTATTAGTGCTACTAAAGGTTGTATTAGTGGTGGTTATGTTCCGACATCATTAGTCAATTTAGCTAGCTAGAATGACAGGATGTGCCAGAAGTTGTTCCAATTTTACAGTGAAGGTTAGGAATAAGGTGGATAAGCTGCCCTAAAAAAGTAATGCATATTGAATATATGCAAAACTTAAAGTTCTGCCACACCACACCAGTCAGTGATGATGCAAAAAGTGATGATACTCATTATTGAATAAACTCTTGGGTATCTATTATATAGGAAGTAGTGAATGAGTGAAGGAGGGAGCGGAGGTTGCATTAGACGTTGTCCCTCATTTTGACAGACAGGGTATACATCTTCTGTCAAAATCAATTATTACCTGGCAAGTTAATTACATTTTTGAGACATAGTGTATTTAATAGTGTAGTTAATAGATGATTCTCCCACCATCATGAGACGGATGAACCCACCCAAATTTTCCTGCCAACAAACCAACCTGCCTGTAGACTAGATCAGACTGACTAGACTCACTACATTCAAAGCAAATTAGGAGCAACTGAGACACAAATACCTACTATTATCACAGTATCAGCAGTCGCCCTTCATTAGCATGTTTAAGATCTGCTAGCCAAACTCCAGGCCTTCAAATTATAGTGTTGGAGAGGAAAGATTTGTGTGTAGTTGTTTGACACCGCTGCACAACTACACAACCAAAATACTGTCCAATATGGACATTAATAGAGACTATCCTGAAACTTCCATTTCTATGTGAACACACCAGCACCCCCCACCAGGCTTCTGTTCTTGTGTGCTTGGACAGTAGAGGGTCTGGGTTGTTGTGCAACCAGTTTCTCCACTCTAAACATGCATACACACACACACACACACACACACACACACACACACACATACCAGTGTAAGAGAGCAAAGGACTTACCCTCATTTACAAACTTTCATTTTTTTGGGGACGGATGGATGGATGGACGGTTTCAGCAGTATTGTTGTCCACCCTTATGCAAATAAAGCACAGTGGGTTGAAATTACAGAGTGTGACAAAGATATGAAGACGTGAAGAGAGAGGAGAGTATGGAAGCTTTGGCAGCCTGGCTGTTTCTATGGCAACAGCAGGAAAATAAACTGCTGTGGTTGTTGGCAGCTCGCCTGCTGCTGAGGAGACCAGTGTGTCTGTACAGAAGACTATATACAGTGTGTCTGTGTGGGTATGTAGGTTGCTGTTATTGTGAAATCCTCCACATTTCCATCCTTTACCTTCAGCAGCAGTAGTCCATGCTCCTACCTCAGTTTTATTTACAAACTCTTTCATTCATTCCAGCCGTCGTGGCACAAAGGGCAAGTAAATGAGTCAAGATCAGGGTGTCAATGCATCTTTTACAGATACTTGGTATCCCTTCAGATTTCTAAAACCTTTGGCAGATGAAATCCCAACCATATGGTGGTCGGACTCAAACAGAACTCTATGATGACTTCCACGCTCTACAATCATCAAAAGACACACGTATTACGGTGGCATGTGCTTTTTTTTCAGCAGTATGTATACAGTATATATATTGCGATATGAAATACATTTTCACTAGATGACTTGAATAGCTCTTGAGTGGGTGTATTCCATTAATCAGCAGCTCCTCATTCCGGTAATGGAAAAAAAAAAGTTGTGTCTAACCTTTTTTGGGTCATAACACATCAGGTATGGATTTAATCTGAAAACTCCACTTCAAGATGAGACCTTTCTCAGACTGTTAGTTTTGGAGCCATGCCAACGCCCAAAATGTGGCCTGCACCAGACTAGGTGAGCCTTGTTTCTAGCCTAGCAGCTTGCCATAACTGCCTTGACAATGTCGTATTGCATGCAACAAACTGGTCAAGACTGCCCTATGCTTTGTCCACACTGCCTGCTTGTGTAGTGCGTGGCTGCTGAGCTGCTGCTGCTCACTTGTGTGTCTGTGACATCTTCTACAGATACAGACTGTAGTGAAACGCAGGTGTGTTGTCAGTGTGACTATCTACAGGTCATTTTCAGGTCTATTTTTGCTGAGAATTAGATGACTGTCTTGCAAGGTATTCATATTGCAGAATCACAGTTTCATGATCTCTTCATTGTGGGCAACATATCGTGAACGTATCAATGTATCATATCGTGACTTACTGTCTGATTCCCACCTCTTAAATAAACATGACGCAGCTTAAAGATCACTCTGAAGCCTTCTAAAAAGTAGAGCATTGAAGCATAGATGTATAATTGACCTGGAATAAGAATTCCTGTTATCAGCATGTAAAGTGCAACAATGTCCTGATGGCAGCAGTGGATTTTACCCACTTACCCCGAATTTTGTACGCTCATACAGTTCCTTCTGATTTGTTGGTCACATATCAGGCTAAAATCTTGGTGTCATCTTTTGATAGGAGCTTAACATTATTGTTCAAGCTGTTTCTTTCTTTCAGTGACAAGCCATTAAACCAGCAGATAGAAGAAAAGATCAGAAGTTCCAAAAAAAACCCCATACAAATGACTTAGAATAACTTTGCCGACTGAAAGGAATTTAGTTCATGCATAAAGTGCGCCCAAGTCTAACATTCTTGGTTACAAGTCTACATTTTTCTTATGGGTGTTTGGCCCTTCTTATTCACATCTGTGGCCATAAATCACCATTAGTTTTTTGCAGTATCTATTACCCATTTTCCACGGGTCAAATCACTTAAACATGCTTTTTTAATCCACCGTTTTACAGATGCTTCTTTCACAATGGGTCTGTTGTTGTTTTCTCTTCTGTTACAACTAATTCCGGTGCATTCGTGACGTGAAACGTGATGTCAGTGACATACACCGTAACGCTTCAGATAAAAATCACAGACGGGCTGCCTTGCCTGCAGGAAGTGGGAATGGGGTCAATAGGCGATTTCAAGTGGGTTGACCTGCATTTAAAAAAACTGTAGACTCGCTAAAGTTAGTGGAAAAGTGGTATATCATTGTTGGCACTAGTTGGTGGCCATTTGACTATTTGATCATGTTGAATACAGAATGCTGTCTAGTGCCATCAGACAAATATAGTGGAGTGAAAAGTACAATATTTGTCTCAGTTGTGTAGTGAAGTAGAAGTATAACATATAGCATAAAATGTAAATACTTCAGCAAAGTACAAGTGTCTCAAAAAATGTCTTGATCACAGCACTTTAATTTGACCTACTGTGGCTGCACCACTGCAGTCTTGTCCAGTCATTAAGTCCCACTGCTTTGACATTGTGTTATTGTTGATGGTTATGCATTGTTGCGACTCTTCTTTTAACCCCCATGCACTTCCTTCAAGCTTTGGGCTATCAACTCATCAGTGTGGTCATGAGGGAAATTTGAAGTCTGTAAAACATTTGCTGCACAACTCCCACTCGTTGCTGATGAAGTGGATGGTCAGACTAATAATGTCAGGCTCCGTGATGTGACTTGACCAGAAGTTGTTGGTAGTTGCATAATGTTCCATTTGACTGAGTTCTTCCTCCACTTGCTCAGGGACTTTGCCGTATAGTTTTGGCATCTCAATTTGGCTAAAGTGCTTGCGGCCCGGTAGCACATAACTTGGATCCAGGTCTTTAAAGCCCTTTCTCTCAACTGTTTGAAAAGGAAACATGTCATTACACATTGTACAAGTACACATTGATGACATTTGCTATGTTGCCCCACTGCTGACTTTTTTAAGGACAGCCTTTGGAAAATGCCTCAGAAAGTGATATATCACCTGCACAGACAGCTTAATTCTTCCCACTGCAGTTCGACAATTCACTTGGCAGTTGCAGAGGCCTCATTCTTTTGCTTTCTTCAGAACGTGTTTTGCTTTGACGTGGTGGAAAAGATTGCTAGCAATGGAAGTTGCACTGGTCTTTTTTACCATCTCCTCCTGCTCCTCCTCTTCACTATGTCCAGCGCTTTCAGCCATTGCGTTGTCACAAAACAAAACTGCATGGGCTCTCACATTTTCCAGACTATTTGCTGATGCAGGCAAATGACGCTGATCCTGCGTCGACCAACCTTTTTTTTGTTTTTGTCAAGCAAAAAACAACTCACACTGGTGAGCAGCGTATAGTCAAATTCATACCCTAGAGCAAATTTATACCTGTGTAATTTTTATACCATTTATACTGCCCACCCTAACATGATGTTGTCATCAGTGTTAACTCAGCTTGGGTGAGGAAAATACATCCCAATTCCTTCATTTTGATATTTCCTTACTCTTTAGTTTGGTTTCCAAACCACCTGATCGTGATGCTGTTTTGTATCTTTGGCATTTCTGTACTGACACCCTATGTTACTTTTTGGCCTACATTTACATAGATATTGGCCACGGCAAAATATTGGTTGGACTAATATAAACATGTATCAAGTTCAGTGACTGGAATTAGCTGAGGTGTTTAGCTGAGCAGACAGCTTGTGGGTACCTTAAAGCAGCCACGCACCCTAATTATGCCTAAATTTAAGCCTGAATATAATTTAAACGTCATATAAAAATTCAACCCCCATACATTTGTCATAAAGGCATTACTTGGGTATAGAGGCCACAGACGTTTTTTGTACCAGACTGTAAACTTGTTTTTTTTCTGCTGTAAAGTTGGGCCTTTTAACATGGGCTCTTACGGAGATTGGCCATTTGAGGAAATGCAGATTTTGGTACTTCCGTAGTGGCTTCAGTTCTCAGAACGGGAGTTTGGCACTTGGTAGTGTTACATAATAAATTTTGGTGGAAAATCAATATAGACATTATTAATGGGTAAAATAGACAGAAATGTCAGTGTTGGGCCAGTGGATACGTGAAAAAGTTACTAAAAAAAATCTGTTATGACCACACAATAGCTATCACAGTCGTATTTCGTCGGATCGCCCATCTCTAGACTCTGCTGCATTTATTTTGACCATTTTTAAAAAGATTATTTCTCTCCTGAGTATTCCTGGTTACATGATCGGTCTTGAAAATTGGGAAAAGCTCTTGAAATGCACCAATTAGTATCAGCGGTGATGGCTGAGTATGCACACATTTGGCTTTCCAGCTGAACAGATCCAGATCCAGATCCAGCATGCATACTCCGCAGATCTGCAGAGAACACACTGTGCTTTAGTCATAGCAAGCTCAGTGAGCCGGGCGGGGGGAGGAGGAAGAAGGAGCAGAAGAATGTTAGAGAGAGGGATTGGAGGGAAGGAGTGTCGGGCTATAAATTGATCTAGTTGTTTTTCTTGCTCACACACACACAGACAGACTCACACACACACACACACACACACACTGTTCTGTCGGAAGAATATAGTGTGCAGCTCAGAGCCGAGAGGTTGGACAAACTGCCCTTGTTACTGTGTTCGTCTGTGAGTGAGGGTGTGGATATTCATTCTTTTGTTAGTGCTTTAACTGTGTGTGTGTGTGTGTGTGTGTGTGTGTGTGTGTGTGTGTGTGTGTGTGTGTGTGTGTGTGTGTGTGTGTGTGTGTGTGTGTGTGAGAGAGAGAGAGAGAGAGTCAGGATAGAGACATAGCTCTGTTGATTTCAGTAGATGGTGTACAACAGCCACATAGACCTATAGTCTTACTCAGTCATTTATTCAGAATTGTAATGCTTCTCACCGTTGCGGCGAAGACGACAATAATATCTGTAATATCTCTGCATATGGAAGTCTGTTTCTTGTGGCGCTGCTGGAAGCAAAGTAGGAGAAGCTTTCCACAAGTTTCCCCACATTTTTTTGGTTTTCAAGCCCATGGATTTACTGTTTTTGTTCAGATTCACAGCTAAGACTGAATATTTCAGCAGCTGTTTAATATGGAGTATTAAGAGTCCCATATTTTTCTCAGGAGTTGGTCGAGACTATACAATAGCTAAAAGACAGTGAACATGGTTGTACATTCATCAGGTGGACACAAAGACTAAACTCATGCTAATTTCTCAGCAACTGCTGGATGTGTAAATAGGAAACAGTTTGCTTACATGTTTGCCATAACAAGTGCATACGGAAATAATATCCTAGTGTTGTGATTATAGTTTTTTCTGCTGTGCCCAGTTGGCAAAGAAAACAATCAATTAAAAGAGCTTTAGAGAGATTTTAGAGATGCAACCAGCTGATGTGCCATAGGCCAATCCAGTGTTTATGAACTTGCTGGGAAGCACAAACTGGAGGAGACCCACGCTGAGCGTGACTCCTACTTCACGTTAGCCATTTTCACCTGACGCTAACGTCTGCAGCCATAAATAATAACTGTTACAGCAGCCCAGCTAATCAGCCAAGATCTGAGGAGGCACTGTCAACTGCTGTCCAACTCTGAGAGAGGTGTGTGCAGCAGAGTCAATAAATGCCTTATCTTAAAGCTGCTATGTGAAAACAATATTATCGTTGATTACAACAAACGTGTAAGGCACTGCAGATGGATTAATGTTTTGTTTCTGTAATATTCATGTATTGAGAAGGTGCTGCTTTTATTTTGTAGACAGCTGTAGTCTGATTATTGAACTTAATGAATAAACGAGGAATTTAAATGATGAAAAGTAGCATGTTCAGTAATATAGATCATTTAGGATGCCATACACTGAGATGCATCGAGAATCGTTTTGCATTCGAATCGTTGACAGCTGAATCGTAATCGTAATCGAATCATGAGGCCAGTGAAGATGTTACAACATCATGATTTTGTTTTTTACAGTTAAAATTACTAACTGATGCAAAAATGATCATTCCCTCTAATCATGAATCCTATCACAGTATATCTGAAAATAATTTCCATGGTTGGTTTAACATATGCTGTTTGTGTTTTACTCGGCTTAGCTTTCAGTGGCTCTTTGCTCTTTTGTACAATATAGTTACTCCCAAATAGTCATGGATGATGACTTCCATTCTGTTGACACTAACATTCAAATGATGAATATGTTATTTCTATAGCAAATACTGTGTGTATCTAAGTACAAAAGAAGAGTTCAGTATATGGAGGTAGTGCTGAAACATGCAGTAGACCAGACATGGAACCAAACCCTGCATTACCACTAACCACTGCTGCTACAGAAGATTACAGAGGAAACATTGAGTCATTGTCTTGTGTTCCAGTGGTTTTCAGACTGTGGGTCAGGACCCAACACCCGATCATAGCGGGATATAAATAAGTCCCCAGATTGTTCTGCACGAACAGATGATGGCTTTTAGCTGGAAAATTATAATTTTGTATGTAAGCCTCAGTTTGCATTTAGGATTATACTGTATTGCCATTTTGGTTTGAGTGTAACATCCCCTTCATAAGTGAATGGAAAAACTGCTGTAGAAAAAAGACAGTGAACATGGAGATTGATGCTTTACTGCACTTTAATGTAAACAAAGTGATTATATCTATCAGTGTTTCTCCCAAAATGTGAAAACCAGCCAACAAAATCTTGATTTTTGATGCAAACAGACCTGATATATTTTGCTCTAAACTTAAAAATATGCCGGCAGTGTGAACTTTTAAGAATGGGCTATCACATATAGCCCTGTAAGCAAATGTCCTGTGTATAGCTATTTACAGTTGTATCTCCAAATCATGCTTCAATGTGAGTAGCTAAACAATGAGACATCAAAATGAGAGCACTGTACTAGAGCCTGATCGGTACTTGATGCTGATACCGCTGTTGGGGAGTAACCTATTCAGATATCAATATGTCGGCTGACATACACATATTTTTTGCAGTGATCCCTCAAATGTGGTTATCAAACACTTGTGACAGCGATATGTTACAAAGACATGATATTTTATAGTTTAACAAAAAACAAAAATGGCATCAGTGCACTGAAACAGTAAACTTGCCAAGCATCTTTTATTGCATTATAGTGTAAAAAAGGTATTCTTATTGGTGCATATTTGACAACATATAAATCAATACAGATATATCTGTGATAGGCTGATATTGGTATATACACTAACCTGTTATTTTCAGATTAACAGTCCCTTTCTCTTGCTGGTCTTCAACACTTAAAACACGTCCATAGCTCTCAGTAGTTCCTCATAGGATGTCGATTGTATCAACCACTTTGTGTTCAGATACAAATACATAGCTTGAAGCCTGGCAAGATGGATCCATCTGCCTCACAAGGCAACACATTGGTCCAGAAATATCACTGTTGTCAGGATGTTGAACATTTCAGCAGTATGTGTTTCCAGGTTTGCAAATCTGTAAGAAATAGTAGTAAATTACTAATTGTGGTTATTTAACATGTGATTGTGATAGAAATGATAAGCTTCATGTTGTGTGTTCTCTCTCCCTGCAGGCTGGTGTTTGGGACTCTGTATCCTGCGTACTACTCATATAAAGCTGTCAAGACCAAAAATGTCAAGGAATATGTAAGTTCATGAGCATTACTCAGCATGACGGCATTACGGCACACACATGGAAACTAACCCCAATCTACACTTAAAGGTACATGTGTATGTAAAGGGTTTGAGAGTTTGAGGCAACTATCCAAAGTTACCAGCACTCTGAATGTTCGTTAACCTGCTACATTTAAGTTTAGGGATGCACAGATTAGTGACTGAACATCAGTATCGACCAATATTCGCCTTCTTGACTGCTATTGGCCTTTTGGCAAATAAGATGACATTCACTAATGTCAGTTGCAGATTGCAGATTTTTCATCTCATCAATTTTGTGCTGGCACATTCATGAGCTGCTGAGTTGTGACATCCCTGCTATTAGTTTGCAAGGCTATGTTAGTACTGAAAATGTTTAATCAGTGGGTAGGTAGTTGTATAGCAGACTAAAAAGGCTCTTGAAGCAGTTACTTAAAACTCAACAATCTTTTACATGTGAAAGAAGCTAAGATTAAAGGTTGTTTCATAAATTAGTATGATTGAATTTGTGCTCTTTCAAAGATAGTGTAATCAAGGGCTGAATTACTTCAAAACAGTTCAGTTATTTTTTATAATGAAGATTAATTTGTTTGCTTGGCACTAAAGGGGGAAAAATTAACAACAAAAAGATTAAATAAAACAACACAAAAACATCAGTATCTGCTATTGGCTGAAATAGTTATTTTAATCATCAGTATTGGTATCAGCCCAGAATTTCACAATCGGTGCGTCCTTATTTAATTTCTGTCTGCGTCTGGTTGTGTTTGCAAGTCAAGTGTGCGTGTGTGTGTGTACGTGCATGCGTGTGAACCATGTCTGGACAGATACGTGTTATGTTTCCATGCAGTTGTTCTTGTTGAAGCAAACAGGTTAGATAGGCTCCTTCTCCTGTAATAGACCTCTTTCAACTAACAAGATTTATTTGTTTATGATCTGTGGTTTCATGTGCAGCAGTTTGCTCAAACTATGTACAAATTAAACCTATTCAAATGACTGGCCTCAAGTCACACATTTCCACCTGCTTCCATTTCTGATATATACATAACTCCTGGCTAAAGACACAGCTGTGAATCTTCTGTCTGATGTACTTCCAAGAGGCATTTGCTCATACTGTCTCTTCTGTCTTCTTCTTTCATTTTACCTGTTTACCTCAGGTAGATATGGTAGTCATGTTCTACGTGACCCAATATGTTTCTAAACAGAATCAGAATCAGAATCAGAATTCCTTTATTTGTCCCGCAAAGGGGGAAATTCCTTAGTCACAGCAGCCAAAGGACAGTATCACACTTAAACAATAATAAAAAGTAAAAAATAAACAATATAATAAGAGACAAGAAATAGAATTAACTCGTATATACATAGTATTTACAATATGAACTTGGTCAACTTGGTCAACAATCCAGGGGCATATAGATTCAGCATTTAATCATATGTCTACCTGTGGACAGTTAATGAACATTGTCAACTAGTTAGTTTGCTTATCAAAAAACAAGGTTTTCCTTTCTCTAGACTCCTACCTGAAGTAAAGGAAGTATTCAGATTTTCAGCAGTTTGTAATACTGAAGAGACAAATATGTGAACTACCTGCTTATGAGGGGGGAGATGTTTAGGTTCACATTAGGGCTGCCAGTTAAGTTTAGACACAAGTGCAAATAAATTAAAGAGTGACAGGAAACTGACAGCTGCACATCTTTTCCCTAGGCTATTAAGAAATCTCTTTGGAGGAGTTCACATAAGAATGCTACATATATGTATATCTTGAAGGGGAAATATTACCTGAGCTTTCCTGCTGATAGTTCTCCAAGTGATATCTGTGAACAATATTTTAAAAGGAAGAGATTTAACATGGTGCCCTTGCCTAATATTTGATACAAAGTTTTATGTAGATGACAATCACTTTGTCAAAGAACGTGTTTTCTAAAGATAAATATGTCTGAATGCATGTCAGATGAGGATAGGGATTTGAATATTCAGCTCAGTTTTTAGTGTATTTAAACTAAGTGTTAACTTACCGTGACGTCACCCATTGGTTTGTCGACTAACGCTTTGAAGCCTCATATTGGCATTACTGCCGACTTGTTTTCTTGGAGTCAAAAATGACCATGTCTAGAAAGAGGGCACAACTGGGGAGGATATCTTGATTGGATCTGACTGAGAACCCGAGGACACACTATGGTCAATAACAAGTTAGCCGTGCCCTGAGGCACACCCTGATTTGTTGTGTATTTAACTCCAAATGAGACCATAATTGACAAAATGAACATCATGCTGTATTGATGACGACTTGAAATTGATTGAGACCATAAATTCATGAGGAAACTGTTTACTGAGGTAATTAATCGAGTTAGAATTAGGGTCATTTTCTCACAAGCTTACATACAGTTGGATTTCTTTCCAAAACCATTGGAGTCATCCCCTGCTGGCCAACAGTTGGAACACATGCTTAAGCACATTGGCTTTCCTTTTCAGACTTCAATCAGGTATTTTCTCCATACATGTAATGATTTAATCAATTATATACTGCAAAATCTGAAACCCCTCTATTTGATTGACGACCATTTTGATGGAATTCATCAGAGATTCTACTCTGTTAAAAATGTCACATATTAACAGTATCTGTTTGTAGATGCTGGCTGCTCTTTCCTCATTGTAGAAGAACTAGAGTTGCGTCTCAGCACTGATTTCCATTTAACCCAGGGTTTGATGGGAAGCTATACATGCATATAGCTTTAAGGGCTTGGATGTGTTTTCTTGGCAGAGTGGGTGATGTAACTAATGTCAGCGAGAGTGAAATCCCAGTCCGCTGAGTTAGTAACACATTCACACACAGCTTTAACACACCAGCTCACAGGTTCAGACGCAGTAAGCTGCGACTCTGCTTTGAGCTTCCCGTCACTTTGTTTCTCCTTCTCTTTGTCTTCCTTACTGCCTGCTTCTGGTTCTGATTCTTAGATCCACTTCTTTGTTGCAAAGCAGTTGGGTTGGTAGAGGTAAATTACCTTTTAATTTTTCTTAACAACTCTGAAAGCAAGGAAGGAGTGGATGGAATAATCAGAAATATAACCAGGTTGTCCAGCTTTAAAGCTTAGTTAATGTTAACACCACTTGGCCCTTTATACTCTATTTGGTGTGCAACAGTGGAATGTTCTCACTGTAGCAATAGTTTCTCTTCTGCCCCAATCATGGAAGGAAATCAACTTTTTTGTCCACCTGCCACTGTGCTTAGCTCAGCTAAGAAAAGCTAGCTTGGTATTCTTAGTAGACGTAGTACGTGTCTGTGATTTTTCCACCCAATTCCATAATCACACAGGTCCCAGAAAATATAACGGCATCAGTAGCTTAGATAATAGTGATTATGCGGCACTGAATTTGATTAATTTTCTGTTTATCTGACCATAAACAAAGAGTTAGGTTGGGGAAAGAATGGGCCCCACCTGAGCAAAGTGTGTGAAGTAGCTGAGTCACCGTTACTGCTGTGGCACCTTCCTACAATATCTGCATGTTTGAATGCAACCTGGTCTAAGAAGTGAAAGATGTTCTACCTTTAACTTTACCATGTATGTACCATCACTTTTGATAGCGATATCTAGGAAATTGTGAAGAAACCAGCTGCTCCAATTTTGGGAAAAAATGTCATTTGAAATTATCAAACCTTCATGGACTCCCTCAGTGTGCAGATAAACAACCAACTTCAACCAAACATTTTTTCACTGGATGGGTGCAAGACCTCAGCTGCACATGTTGTACTTTGAGCACCCCTCAAATGTCAAGAGGAGTGCTGAATCAGTGAATGAAGACTGGATCTCACTAGAGGATGAGCTAGAAGCAGCATCCACTGCTGTTTGCAAATAAGCCTGCAGCCTTTCATGATAATCGAACCGACACAAATTCATAAAATTGAATGTATTTTTTCCTTAAGCCTACCCTGCGGTACATATGTGAAGGATTTCATGTATACGTCAGTGAACCAGAGTTCATTACCTGTTGATATTGTACAGCTGAAATGAGCCTGCAGCTGCTTTTATGGCACTTGAGCTGCAGCACACCCTTCCAGAGGTTACTCCAGTTCATGTCAAATTTGGCTCTTAGAATTAATTCCAGTGGCCCAGCCTTCTTTATATGTGTGTGCGTGTGCACATACAGTACATGTAGGAACATGCTGACTGACATGTCTCAGACAGTGTGCTGTTAAACAAGAAAAGTAAAATCAGTGACTGAAACAATGTCTTGTCTCTCCTTCCATAGACTAATGCCACCCTTCTCTCATTCCCCTTCATTAACAGTACTGGAGACTATCCTTCACTATATCTCTGCCATCTATCTACTGTTGACACACAATTGATAAAGTGTTGAATGAGGGCAGTTAAAGGTTTTGACCCCTAGGCTACATTGTTTGACTCTATTTCAGACAAATGGGCTTCAGTGCAGAGCTGTCTGGATCCCAGCCTGACTTGAGCAGACTTGTTTGATGGCCTGTGTTGTTTGTGACTGCTTGAACCACAGAGTGCAGCAGGAACTGAGTCTGCATGCTGTATTTAGTTAACCTGTCGATAACAAAACTGTTCTTATTAAAGTCACAACTGTTCAAGATGCTGTAATGAAAGTGAAGGACAAGCAACCTGTAAGATAGAGATAAGAACTGAATGCAGTGATTTGCAAATCCTTTGGCCTATATGCACTTGAAAACAGTACAAAGACGAGATATTTAGTGTTCAATCTGATAGACTTTATTGTTTTTAATAAACATACAATAAAGGTGAATTTGACACCTACATGTTCCCAAAAAGTTGTGACAGGAGCAACAAAAGACTGGGAAAGTTGTGGAAAGCTCCAAAAACACTGGTTTGGACCAGTCCACAGATAAAGAGGTGGTTCAGTGGTAACAGGTGATAGTATCACAATTGGGTACGACAGGGGAGTTCTTCAACGGCGTCGTTCACAAGCAAGGAGGGTGTGAGGTTAACCACTTCATCAAACACACGATTCACCACGACACATGAGGAGATTACTGAGTGTTGTTAAAAGAAAAGGTGCTGTAACACAGTAATAAACACAAACATGTTGCAGGCATCAAATTCAGAACGAGTGTATAATTACAGAAACACCACTGTGAGGCTTTTATTGAGGAACAGAGGAGCAGAGTGTTAAGTAGTGTTGAGCTTGTTCATGGAGGAAGTGTTGAGATTGTGTTAACTAAGGGCTAGTATGGTTTAATGACTGTAATGATGACACTGTCCACTTTCAGCTGTCTGCACAATGTAAATTCCAACATCTGCCCATGTCCAAGCCCACAAACATGTATGAACATGTGTGTATGCGGACACCCAAATATGGTATAAACAGAGCCTTACTTGTGTCCACTGTCTCCGTGTGTCCTGGAGAATATCCAGGCCTTACCTACTACATAGGTAGATGATTAGCAACAGCAGCACTTATTCCCAATTCTTGAAAACGTTTTTTCAGAATGTTTTATTAAACAAATTAACAACAATTAATCATGTTTTACCCAGATTTTTTTCATTTCCAAAATTCTTATCTCCACTCCGCAACTAAATTTAGATTCTCTGTAGTAATGATATAGTTCTGTCACATCTAGAAGTTATCTGGCCTTGTATAACAAAACTAAGTGCCACAGATTTTGCTAAATGTAGCTTCAGAGCTGAAAAATACACCCTTAAACATATTTTCCCAAGGTGGATTATCTTAATTTCCTTAAAACGTTTTTATGTCAAAGTGTTAATATTCATTGCAGACATATAAAACATGACTGGCTGTAATCTTAAATTCAGTGGTTTTATTTGTGCTATGTTGGTTAGTTTCATACTAGATAATGCCATATTTAAGTTATTAAGCTGAATGAAACTTGTTGGCTGGTGGGGTGTAGGTGTACTATTGGTCAGTCTCCACTGCTGCCCAGCTCTGTCTTCATGCTCTGTCTGCTAAGCTTAACATTACCAGTTGGCCCAGTGGCTGTAAAGAGCTGATGTCAGGTGTTTTTTTCCCCTTCTCTTTTAATGGAAGGCAGTTATTCATAGACGGGGCCAGTAAATGTCTGCTATTGCCTCAGGAAGGCAAAATGGCTGCTGTATATTTCACTGAGGTCACATCTTAATGTCCTCCCTACTGATGAGATGAAGGAGGGGGGGAGAGAAAGAGGAAAGAGAGGAGAGATGCCGTTAGAGACAGAGAGAAAGAAGGGAGTGAAGTGGAAGATGAAATCAGGAGGTGCAGTAGTGGAGAGACAGAGGCAGTGGAGAGACAGAGGCAGTGCAGAGACAGAGGCAGTGGAGAGACAGAGGCAGTGGAGAGACAGAGGCAGTGGAGAGACAGAAGCAGTGCAGAGACAGAAGCAATGCAGAGACAGAAGCAGTGGAGAGACAGAAGCAGTGGAGAGACAGAAGCAGTGGAGAGACAGAAGCAGTGGAGAGACAGAGGCAGTGGAGAGACAGAAGCAGTGCAGAGACAGAAGCAGTGGAGAGACAGAGGCAGTGGAGAGACAGAAGCAGTGGAGAGACAGAAGCAGTGGAGAGACAGAGACAGAGACAGAGGCAGTGGAGAGACAGAGACAGAGACAGAGGCAGTGGAGAGACAGAGGCAGTGGAGAGACAGAGGCAGTGCAGAGACAGAGACAGTGGAGAGACAGAGACAGAGGCAGAGGCAGTGGAGAGACAGAGGCAGTGCAGAGACAGAGACAGAGGCAGTGGAGAGACAGAGGCAGTGGAGAGACAGAGGCAGTGCAGAGACAGATACAGAGGCAGTGCAGAGACAGATACAGAGGCAGTGGAGAGACAGAGACAGAGGCAGTGGAGAGACAGAGACAGAGGCAGTGGAGAGACAGAGACAGAGGCAGTGGAGAGACAGAGACAGAGGCAGTGGAGGCAGAAGTAAATTGAAACATATAAATTAGATGTCCTCTCCACCTCACTGGCTCTGTGTTTCACTCTCTCTCTCCTTTACATTTATCATTCCCTACAGCCCCTGAGTGAGTGTGTGTGTGTGTGTATGTATGAGAGTGTGTGTGCGTGTATGAGAGTGTGTGTGTGTGTGTGTGTGTGTGTGTGTGTGTGTGTGTGTGTGTGTGTGTGTGTGTGTGTGTGTGTGTGTGAGAGAGAGAGTGTAGAGGGAGTTCACTATGAGGTCACCAATTAACCAGTCCACAGCAATAATGGTGCAGGCAGCAGAAAGACAGTGCTGTGTGTGTGTGTGTGTGTGTGTGTGTGTGTGTGTGTGTGTGCGTGCGATTCAGAGTTTGTGCTTGTGAGAAAGGTGTTTGTGTGTCCTGCCCCTCTCTTGTTCTCCCGGTTTCAAACACAGACTTTACTCTTATTCCTGCACACACACACACACACACACACACACACACACTGACATTTCATTAGCTAGTGTCAGTGTGTGTTCAGTCATGCGGCAGCGGCCGTGTCTGGCTAATACCTCAGCCTGCCATGTGACTGTCTGCCCGCCTGCCACCGTCTACCGCTGGCTTTGATATGGAAATGCAGTGAGAAGAGCCTGGAAAGCCCTTAAAGAGGGATGGAGGGAGCGAGATAGCAGAGAGGACAGCAGAGAGAATAAAAGCAAAGAGGGAAAAAATCCTAAACCTCTGTTTGCCCTTCACTACTACTGGTCTGAGAGGGAAAGAGATATAGAAAAAAGGAGAGAGAATAGAGAATATCAAGTAAGCCCCAAATTCTCTAACTCTGTTGCCTTAACAAGTATTAAAGGGGCTTAAATCCAGTTATTAAAGTTATCAAGTACTGCCTATAATGATCATGTTCAACCGTTAGATCAATTCAGTAGAAGGCACTGAATCAGCTCCAGTAATCATACAGAGACTTCATTACATACAGAGACTGTTCATTTTCTTTTCTTTATTTTCTCAGCTTTTTCTCTATCAACACAAAATTGACACAAAAGACTGCTGGGTAGAATTAGATATCCATAAATCTGATAATGATATATTGGTAAATTTTTTGAAATGTAAAAACAGAAATCAAACAATCTTGATACAGATGCCTTAGATTTATTGGTTTAACGGGTTCTGACAAAGATGCATGCTGAGTGGAGCATGTTACAGTGTAAACATTAACCTGTCAGTGCTCTCTGGTGGACAGATTATAGAACGGTGACACTGTATCTAAATGACTTCAAATGTTGTTTGGTATCAGCCACTATATATAGTCTGCTACTACCGGTGTATGTGCAGTAAGCTAATATCAGTCAGTATATGGCCCTGATAGGCTCTATTGTTCAGTGTTCTTTCTGTCTGTGTGTCTGTGTAGGTCCGATGGATGATGTACTGGATTGTCTTTGCCCTCTACACAGTGGTGGAGACCATCACCGACCTAACACTAGCATGGTGAGTTACACACAAATACATGAGCAGAATTGTACAGAGGAATGACTTTCTCCTGCTCAACATGTACAATTTTACTACAAACTTGAAGCAACCTTTTTTCCAGGATAGACGCAAGACCTCAACTGCAAACTGTGAACTAACATTATCAACAGTGTGACGAAACAACAGTGTCCACTTCATGTCAAACACGTCTGTGTGCTATGTTGCAGAGATATTTACTGAAGTTAGCATGCTAACCAGCTAGCCGCGGCCTCTTCTCTTCTGTAATCCCACTTTGTACCACAAGAGGTGGTAGTCAGATAATATATTAGCCCCCTGTAGTTTCAGTTTAGGGAAATATGCGAGCAGTGAATTTGCTACGTTTTACACTGTCTTAGCTTTTTCATTTAATAAGTAGACAAATTATACTCACATAATATCAAGAAAGGAAATATTCTTTTTATTTTTCTTATTATTCTTATTCTTATTATTTTTTCCTTAAACAGAAAAGTTTGTCTCTTTCACAGAATTAAGATCAGCTCAATTGCGTTGTCAACTCATCATTAATCACACTTCATTCAAACTCGACATAAACTAAATTAAACTCACTAAAATAGTCTTGGTTTGTCTTTCAACTGTTCCAACAACCTTCTCTGGTTTGGTCAAAATAAATCCTCACTTCACCGATTTGTGAAAATATTATGGCTGCTTTTCCACACTGGTGATGGCCAATCTTCTTTTCGCACCTCTGTAGTAACAAATTAGCGGGGACTCTGGTTATATGCTGCCCCCTATTTGTTAGGACTGACCTTCGACAGGTGGCCATATCTTACATGATGCACCTTAACCTCAACCACTCATCTGTGAGACACAATAACCATAGATTATTGCTCCATTCATACATTCAGAATCCAACACAAGCAATGACAGTAAAAAAGACGTTAACCCCAGCAGCACCAAATCGGTGCTGTGAGAAACATTATTTAAAGGAGAACAAATGAGTGACGTGTGTGTCTGTGTGTGTGTGTGTCTTTGTGTGTGTGTGTGTGTCTCCAGGTTTCCTCTGTACTATGAGCTGAAGATAGCTATTGTGATCTGGCTGCTGTCCCCCTACACTAGAGGAGCAAGTCTTATTTACAGGAAGTGTCTGCACCCTCTGCTGTCCTCCAGAGAGAAGGTAAGATCATACATCCATCCAGGTCTACCTGTGTATACTTTAAGATTTTATTGATACCCTTTTCCTTGTTGAAGATATTATAGTTAAGTTTTTTTTACGTGATTAAACATTCTGACTATGTGTTACTGATGTCTCCCTGTAGGAAATAGATGAGTATATCGTGCAGGCCAAAGAGAGGAGCTATGAGACCATGGTCAACTTTGGGAAACAAGGACTTAGCATCGCAGCCACCGCCGCTGTCTCTGCAGCTGTCAAGGCAAGTGTCTCTGGTTTATACAAAAAACAAATATTCAGTTCTGTATTCTACTTTTTATTACTTTCATCAGCTTTATTTCATATTTGTATTTATGTCCTGTTCCCTCTCCCTACATCTTTGGCTTTACTGAGGAGGTTAAACATTTTCAAAGGAACTTTTCTATCTGCCTTTGTAAGACAGCATGAGTTCACTTTGCTCAGATACAACAGTGCCCCCTACCTGTTGCGTACAGTAAAGAAATCCAGCAGATTCTTTTGCCAAATTTAATCTGGATTCTCAGAAAATACTCACTCGACTAGCTTAATCAAATCAAATCAAAGAGAACACAGACAGAAACGGTGGTAACGGAGTGTGAATGAATTCAGGAGAGTTGCATAAAATATTCTATGAAGCCTGAATCAAATCTGGACTTGGAGATGAGGTGGTAGCCGAAACACTGCTCATGCAAACATACACACTGTGAGTATGTCTCTAAAGCACCTTGTTGTTCCTCAGCTACCACTCACTGCAGAGTCAGTATAAATGAAGTGTGTGTGAACTGGTTTCATCAGCATTGCATGAATACCTGAGTGTATCAGATAATCCCTGCTGATCTCCTGTCTAAAGCTTGGCTGCACTGAGGTAATCCCAGGCAGTGGGAATATACTACTAAAAAGAAAGTTATTAGATCCATATTTACAGCAGAAGTAGTTTAGCATAGATGTAATTTAGCTTCATAGACGTTACTGGATTCTTGAGTTATTATGTGTTGAGCTAAATCTGAATGAAGAAAATCACGATGCAAAAAAAATTATATCATTTTGAGGAAAAACAAGTAAAAGAGTTGGATCATGTGGGTCGGCTCCAGACGCTGAGCAGAAAAACAAAAGAAGCCAAATGAGCTAGACTGACCTAAAACATGTTAGTTCAAGCTTTCTTTGATTTTGTTGGCTTAGTCATCTCGTCTCAATTCTTCTGAAAGGCCACATCTTCATACTTTGACAAAATGTCAAAACTGGATGAGCTTAAACTTGTAACTTCCCAACTTTACAGATAACTAGTAGGATGGATATTTCAGTGTGTCTGTCAGGACCAGGCTTGATGTGTGCATATGCATAAACATGGTACTTAAAAACCCGACCATAACAGAGATACCACTCTGAATGTGAACTCACTCTTTGAGCAGGCAGGAGCTAATAGGAAGTCAAAAATAGCCTCTGTAAAGTGACACACAACAGGAAATTACATTTCTTCTCTTTTATTACTAATGTCCCCTGGCTCAATATCACGCTGTTCTAGCGTGATATTGAGCTTTGATAACTGGGCCACTGTTACTCTTTAATTCAATTAGCTTGTGTCGGACTCAAATGTAGCCACAGTCTTTGCTCCTTTTTAAAGAAGAGAGAACAATGAGTCCCTTCAGAAAAGATGAGGTGTGTGTTTATCACACAGAGGAGATGAGCAGACTGACTGTGTGAACTAACACTGTTGGCTGTACCTCTAATGTCACTGTAGTGTACATGTACTCTTAGTGACACCAGTGAGGGATTTATAAAAACCCTCCTGTCTCTGCTCATGTTAAACAAGCCATCAATCACTGCTTCAAAGCTACGTCTCTCTCTCTCTCTCTCTCTCTCTCTCTCTCTCTCTCCCTCCCCTTCTCCTCCTCCTTCTCCTCCTTCTTCTTCTTCTCCCTCTCCCTCTCCTTCTTCTCCTTCTCCTTCTCCTCCTCCTTCTTCTTTTTCTCCCTCTCCTTCTCCTTCTCCTTCTTTCTTCTTCTTCTCCTCCTCCTCCTTCTTCTTCTTCTTCTTCTTCTTCTTCTTCTTCTTCTTCTTCTTCTTCTTCTTCTTCTTCTCCTTCTCCTACTTCTTCTTCTGCTTCTGATTCTCCTTCTCCTTCTATTTTTTTTTTAAATGATCAATATTCAAAGCATGCCATTGCTGTCTAGACTGACTTCTAAACATCCAGGTAGTTCTAGCCTTTCCTTCCACTGGTGTCAGACAAACAAGAACAAACATACACACATGGTATACAAGCAGATACTGTTTTAAAAAGTCTTCCTTGTTGGTGCATTCAAGATAACCCAGACATGCAAAATGTGCGAGTTGGTGGATGCATTTTGATCATTTTCCTAAGAGGAGCGATGGCATCCCCCCTCATCCCCTCTTGTCAACACAGTGTTAGCAGACAGAATAACCTGTTCCTGTCAGCACCAGCAGCAGTTTATAGAAGTGCTTCAGGCTTACAGGTAGTTGAGGAGCTGGTTGCACCAGCTGTTCCTGAGTTCAAATGAGTCGAGGTTTAGTGTTTACGAGCTGGAATTTCATGCAGCACCAAATTAAAACAGGTTGCACCTCACAAACTAGTTTCCTACGCAGAGATTAGCTGTTACTAAATGTTTACACCCTGTTGCTGATTAAACTAATGTTAATCAGCTTACTGATATATGAAGAGTAAACAAGGCATATCTGACCTGAAACTACATAAATGCTGTTTAATAATGACATGAATGAAAAAGTACTACATCATATCACGAATAACAAACCAATACCAGAAACTATGACACTGGATCTGCAAAACAGGTTGTTTTAAACATGGCCAGGGTGACCTGAGAGTTCAGTACAACAGGTGATAGAAAACACTCCCTGCTTTTTACAAATGGCCCTGAAGGCAACTTGTTGCTGTTTTACATAATCTCTGACCTTCCTATATGCCTCTTCTCTTTCATGTTGCTTTTATGCATTGTATGTATCCTAACATGTGTAATAGTTTTTTATGTGAAACTGTTTATGCTGCCATCTTAACCCTAACTTAACGTCTCACCTCCAGTTCTCGCTGAAGAATAGAAAACCTGTGTTGACCGCGTCTCCTCGCTCGTCCAGACTCGTTTAACCTTTAACCCTTTGTTTTTGTCTCACTGCAACATGTTACTACAGCAAGTTGTTGCACCACTCTAATCTCCATTTTGTTAATGTCTGTCACGTGCGAGGGCTCGATGAGGTGGTGCATTGCTCTTACGAGGATCTTATTTGTAGTGTGTAATGTGCCATTAAATCTTGTGTGTGTATGTTTAAGATTAGACAGAAGAAACTCTGTGAAGAAACTCTTGTGTCTGTGACACCACCCAATTTCCAAATTTGTTCTGTAGTGTGCGCCCTGCTTCAGTCTGCAGAGCTGTGAAGCCAGGCTGCTGAAGTCACGCCCCGCTGCAACGCATAGCGACGTCAGCTGCTCTTCCTTTGGTCCTCAGCAACAAACGAGCCAAGTGTGAAGTAGATCGTATGAACGGTTGTCAAGATATGCAAAGGACAGACAGACAGACAGACGGACAGAGAATCCTTGATTGGACAGTGCTGTAGAAACTGATTAGGACACAATCACCACCGTGTTTACTTGCTAACACGCTTTAATGGTACAACCTGATTTAGTAAATCATTAGTTTGAACTAGCTAGAACTAACAAATAACTTAAGGTTCAAACTAAGTGATGGATTTGTGAAGAGCTGTGGCTCAGCTCAACTCAAACACTGATCTTTGATTTGAACTGATTGTCAGAATGCTGCTCCTAACCCTAACACATGGACAAATGAAGGCTTTGGGTCTAATTCTTAATATGGTGTGAACATTTGATATCGAGAGAGCCTTTGGAAAAAAAAACTTCTGCTGGACTTGAGCTCTAATATCAAACCACTGTGTTCACTGATTTGCCACATTGAATGGTTTTGATTTTTTTGGTCAAGCTGATGTTGTGTGGATCTGCCCCAACTTGCCTGCTCGCTAACCCTCTTGTGACTTTGTTTCTCCCTCTCTCTGTACTGACACCCTTCTCTCTTCAGGGTTTCTGTGCTTCAGCAGGCTACTCTGGGAGGTAAAGATCAGTCAGTGTATGCAGCATGGACACAACGTACCCTTTCCATTTTATTTGAGCATTATTCTCCATCACACCTTGTTCCCCATCCCTTGATTTTCAAACCTTTCTTTTATCAGACCTGCTAGCTGAACATAGATCTTGGAGTTCATTTACTTCTCATTGTTAGTGTTGTAATAAAGAATCAAGAGTGTTTGGAAATACATTTAACACAATATTTACAACCTCATGTTCCTTCATTTATGGCCCTTAGTGTTGGGAGATGTCTTATCCAGGTCTAAACCTTTCATTTCATTTTAACACTTGTTTCTGTTCTCCCCTCAAAGATCTCTCCATTAGTGTTTTTTCTCCCTTTATCCTTTTGCTGTTTCTCATTTTGTGAATTGTTTTTGTGATGATTTCATTATCATTGTAGAATTTTGGTTTCTTGTCAATCATATCCCCAATAATCATTCTTAGTGCCTCAGTATTTCACTGTATCCTATTTGCATGATTGCTGAATTTTTTTAATATATATTTTGGGGACAATATATTACCACTGATTTAATGTTGAATTGGCCGATCTGATGCAGATAACTGATTGGTTCCTTTTCTTTCACGGCATTAAATATCCTCTAAACGCTAACACTGGCTCACGTTAATCAAGACTAGTTCCCATGCTCCAAATATATATCTTTGTATTTGTTGCATTGGACAACAGTGTTGCGTCGCATTTAAAGCTCTTGACAGGCCTCTGTGTTGGAACAGAGCAGTATTAGAAAAACTGACAAATTTATGTGTCACACATCTGGTAACCTTCCAGCAAGGTCTAGGAGATGAGATCACAGTTGCTTTCTTCATGACCAGTCCATTTTCCTTACAACAGTAATTCTGCACCATGTTGCATTTTGTGTCACCCTATAGTTTGTGCAGTTGTTGAGTTGGATAAAATGCTGTGTGGCAAGCAAGAAGAAAGAAAACGTATATCTTTTTGTAGCACTTAAACAACAGAGTGAGTTATAAGTAGTCATATATGATTGTGGCTCATAATGTTGAAGACGACCACACTCATTTACAACAGAACAGACTCACTGACAATCACACACTTTTCTCTTTTAACAGTAAGACAGATGTTGAGATTTTGTGTGACTGCAACGAAAGTCCCACTTCACGCCTGAAGCATGAAGCCTCCAGATATTCAGTTAGAAACACACCAACTGTGTGGAGATGTTGAAGCTGTGTTTAACAGTTTGTTGGCACTCACTTCATCAGTGTGTTGGATTGTGTCCAGTTGGTGCCTGAGGGGTCTGAAGTGCTGTTTGCTAGTGATGTAATATTGGTGTGTGTGTGTGTGTGTGTGTCACAGGGTCAGGGTGCCATCACAGAGAAGCTGCGGAGCCTGAGTATGCATGACCTCACACAGATAAGCCAGCAGGATGACAGAGGAGGGAACCCGCTCTACCAGTACAGCTCCCACGCATCCAACCCTGCCATCAGAAGATCTCAGAGCAGCGACGCTGCCGACGAAGCCGGTACACACACACACACACACACACACACACACACACACACACACACACACACACACACACACACACACACACACACACACACACACACACAATGCAGATTTGTTTACCTCAAGTGTAAAATAACACGTGCACAAGATGTACGTAATATTGGACATTTCTCAGACAACTGAAAAAAAAATCCCTCTGCTCAGGAAGACTGTGAAATGCAGCTGAAAGAATGAAGTAAAATTTTTACGGTCAATCTTAAATTTAAGGAAAGTCAAAGGAGCTTGTGTTACTTCCACGTGAACAGTTAAACATAAAGTGATAGCACCTAATGCAGCTCGACCTTCCACTGTGCGGATTCACCAAAATATAATGAAAACAAACCACTGTGACACTCTGTGCTAATAGCAACAGTCACTTCCTGGTAGACAACTGGTAGTAGCCTTGCATTGTGGAGGTCTGTGAAATGTGTTTATTTCTGATGTAATCTTCAGCTGTAACTGTAACATTTAAAGATATATCGTTAAACACGGTGGTCTGACGTTTCTGCTGTGTTTATTTCATGTACTGTGTTGCTTTGCTAGTATCTGATATCTACCCAACAGCAACATGGCAGGCTAACTGCCAGTTCTGGGTAAACTCGAATTGTCCGAGTAAATATGATATGAGTAGCTTTTGTATTCACATTTGGGGGAAGAAAATGTAATTGAAGAAGAATGACCACTGATGATGCGACATGGCAGGCACTTAGATTATTGTTTCTGTGGGAGTACAGACAGACTGTACCAGAGCCTGAGAGAAAGAGATTTCACATTGTGTGCAGGTGGATGCAGGAAATCTTTTTTGGTCTGCACCTGCGTTTGGAAGAATATTGCAAATTTCCCCTCTTTAGGGGAATCACCCTCACACATAGAGCTGCCACTATGAAAACACCATGAATACCTTTCCTAACAATAGGCAAACAAGTCGGGCTGTCAGTATCACTGCAGCACCATGGTTGTGTCAAAGAGCCACAGCAATTATTATTTTGGTTTTATGTTGTCGTTTGTGTTTGTTTCCCCCCTTACCTGCCTGATGAGAACTGCAGGCTGGCATGCACGTCGTGTGTCTGTGTGTCTGTGTGAGAGTGTGTCTGTGTGTGTGTGAGAGAGTGTGTGAGTGTGTGTGAGAGAGTGTGAGAGTGTGATGACTTCCAGCAGACAGAGGGGATGAGATGAGGTTGGTGGGATGCTGGTGGAATGTCAAACACACACACAGTCTCTCTCTGTTCCCTCTGTCCTTCTCTCTCACACACACAACTAGTCAGTGAGGCATGGAAGAGGAGAGAGTGGGGGAGAAGGGGGAGAGTGGAAGGGTAGCAGAGGAGAGAGATGATTTTATGGGAGAAGAGTGGAGATGTGATGGATGGATGGATGGATGGATGGATGGATGGAGAGGGAGGCAACATTAGCATACTGAGAGAGGAGAGACTGTGTTATGTATTCAGCTCAGCCAGCCAGCAGAGAGATGAAGGAAGAAGAGAGATGTTTTAACCCTCCAGCTGCTCTCTTACCTACGCTCCTCACTGCTGTAGAGGGTTGTCACATGACATCACAGAACCTCTGGCAGCCATGTTAGAGGATTTCTATAGATGTAAACACATAACTAAGGATAATAAGGATAACTCTGGTGACAGTCTATATTTATCATACTGTATATCCCATGTGCACAGTCAACCATCAATAACTGTATTGTGTGTGAATCAACCAGCCTTGCTTCCAGTCTGGCCTGGTGGCCTCTTGAGATCTAGTTCTTCTATATAAATCTATGGTGTGTATAGTATATAACACACCAGAGCCACAGTGTTGCACTGGGTGATATGTTCCTTCATTACCATGAAACACACACTGCTGGACATACTCACTGGTACGACTCAATGTATCGTTTCAGCATTGACATCAATGTACACATGCATGATCGTCACACTGCAGGATGTGGGATGTTCAGTACGGCAAATGAACTCAACCATGTGACGCTAAATCTTTTTGCTGCTTGATACTAAAGCAAAATTCGCACTGTTCTCATTCTCCATGAATAACCTACAAGAAACATTGGACCAATATAATGTAATTAAGTCCAATTCAAGATTCAATGGCTGCATAGTGGTATGTTGCTGGTGAGTTACTTGCAGGCTCTGCATGGAGTTCTGATGTCATGCTCCTCCAGCCTCCTACTGTCTGGTGGTGAGAGACAACTCCTGCTTCAGTTGTGCCATGAATCACACGTTTGTCAATTTAAGAGATCATTTTTGAAACTACTGAAAATACGTCATTATAAAGACGACACATTTAACAGTTGTGTTAGTGACGTCATCTCGTCACTGAAACATTGTAGAGCTGCTCCTGTATATGAGTAGCTCACAGAACTGAACCAGACCCAACTCTCCTTTCACATAACTGCAGTTGGCAATATGAGCAGATTTATTCTGATCTTCATCTTTTTGACTTCCTTTTTTCTGTGCCGAGGTGGCAGCCATGTTGGTGTTAACGTGTGTTGAGCAAGACGACTGAGCAGTTTCACACAAAACTAGATGATATTTTGCTTATTCTATATATTATCTTTATAACAAACAGCCACTTTAGTAACCTGAAAAATGATCTTTTTAATTCACAGACATTGTATGTGTGATTCATGGCACAATTCAAACAGGATCAAAAAGTTATTCTCCCCATTGACTACTGTACAATATTTTTTCTGAAATAAGGTCCCATGGGCTCCACCTGAAGGGGCGGGACTACAGTCAGTATTGACCATGTAGGAAACAAAGCAGGGCCTCTTGCACTCCCTACAAAGTCACCACAATCATTCAAGAATGAATCATTCTTCCCATATTGATAATGAATTAATATCTTCCCTTATGTTACCTATCTGTGTCCCTACCTGTTTCTGTATTTGGTAGTATGTTCATATTGTCTGTATGTTTATGTACCGTTTGGTGAATAGAGTTTAAAAAAAAAAAAAAGTAATCACAATTATAAGTCTTTCCTGCACAAGCAAAGGATCATTAACGATGGTTAATGACAAATAAATAGATAAATGATTTGAGGTGCTTTACAATAAAAAGATATAGTAAAGCAATTAAGATTAAGATATGAACAAGAAAACAAATCAATCAATAACAATAAATACCAGAGTGATTGAAGAAGAGTTGGTGACATGGTGAACTCTGACAGGAGTTTCTGACTGTGTTTTGATGGGAGTGCATGTGTCTTCATGTCTGGAGGATGAAAGTAAAGCTCAACAGCAGGTTCAGACAATGTAAACAGAAATGTTCTGGACAAGCAAACACTGAGTAAACACTTTTTTCTGGAGAAACATGGAAGGACTCCAAACTCCTCGTTGGATAAGCTGCTCCAGGTCTTTGGTTTTGGCTGAGCTGGACAGAGAGTATTGTTTAATAAAGCCAAGCTCTCTACAGGACAGGAAATTGGAGTTTACCACAGAATAGACTGGTGATAGCTGGAATGACTAGAATGACTTGAATGTGTTCTCCACAGTCCAGACAGACTCTAACAGAATGAATTTCCAGCCTGGAACAATACAGTAAAATGTTATTCCTGTGCAAATAAGCAGACTCAAGACATTAAAGTTTCTAGACGAGGGGACTTTAACTGAAAGGCTTAACGCTGTTTAAGTAGCACGACTGAATTCTTTCAGCACTACCACCCTCCAGACTACAGCTCTGGAGTGTTTTTATCTGTTGACCACCCAAACATTACATGGAGGATTCACATGGTATTTTTGATCTGCTGTTGGAATGTGAACTCTCATGAAGCTGGCCTCTGTCTCATCCCACCCTGTTTCCTCTGGGAGGGGAAAGGTTGGAGAGTGGGAGGTTTTCTCTTATAGACTCCAGATGTGACAGCAACAGCGGCAGCCAGAGCTAGAACCAGAACCAGAACAAATAGAAAACAAATTGCTGCTCTAATAACTTAAAAAAACACAAACGGACACTAAAACTGCCAGGACATTGTTTTAAGACTGACCACATGGTAATAACACATAGTAACTATATAACAGCATATTACATGGACATGGTGTTGGCTGTTACAGAAATGTTTGACATACTGTGACTCTGGGAAGAGACGAGCTAAACATAAAAAGGTGACATGATTTATAATTAACTTATGATAAACATCCACAACTGATGTTTATCATCAGTTAATTATAAATTAAGCATGTATTGAAATGAAGGCCATGCCATCTTATCAGTAAGCTGAGACTGACCATCGACATGTGAATGTTTGTGGTCACTCTGGAAAATGCTGTGACATTTTTCATTATTTGAGCCAAATTATGATGATGTGCCCACACTGGGGACATGTGCTGACTCAGCCGTTCTCCACACTGTAGTGTGAAACAGATCGCTTGTGTCTGACATTTCTAACTGTTGTGTTTCTATGAGGAAAGACAGAGAGAGCCAAGTAGGGAGGCAGTGTTGTGTTTGCTGAATGTCTGCTGACCTCTGCTGGAACTAGCTGCCTTTCTCACTCACAGTTAGACTTCCTTCAGCTCTCTAACTGCCTCCTGAACACAGCATCAACACAGGCCTGTCATCACACTCTGTAATCATCGACAGCCAGTGTTCATCAGGGTTCATTCACTGTAACACCACTGAAAACTAAAATTGTCCCCATGGTTTGTTAGCCTGTTTTTCAGAAAGAGTTGAAACACAGTAAAACTGTTCCTTTAAGAACTGAGTGGTTCTGAGTCTGTGTTTAAGTGTATCCTGACATCTGTATGTGTTTTTCAGAGTACTTCTATGACCAGGATGAAGATGACGAGGCTGAGCCAACCTTCTCTGAAGACGAGGCTGTCACTCAGAAAGGACTGAGACGATCGCAGAGTGTCAAGATCACACGATCCAGAGTCCGCAAAGATGTAAGTGTTCGGTTCTGCTGTGGCCTCTGTTGGAGGCTGTCCTTCAGAGAGCACGAGGCTAGTTTGTCCACATGGTTTATATGTCTTATGAAATCACTCTGTATCACAGCTAACAGTGCAGAGACTCAGGGGAGTCGTATGAACAACTTCATAACTGTTTTATTTTCATGACTGTGTCACCAGGCTCGTTACGGGTCGCTGAAGATAAAAGGCAAGAAGAGGCCAGCGCTGAGCTCTGTCAACTACGGGATGTGAAAAGACTACTGCTGACACACACATACACACACACACACACACATACATACACATACACACACGCACACACACACACACACACACACACACACACACACACACACACACAGAGCAGGTAGCTGATTGCTGGATGGTATTGTCAGCCTGTACTCCAGCCCCTCTCAGTCTGACTCTGACACTGTGCAGAACTTTTCCATCTTTTAGATGATTTTCTCACATATTTATTACCTAATTCATCCAAAACCAGTGACTCCTGGAGTCTGTCAGAGGACTTTGATGTTTTTCTTTGGGTTGATGGCGTACATGATGATTTTTGCATGGACTCATGTGTTTCGGCTGTTGTTCATCGTAGTTTAATTGTAGTTTTTAGGTGTGATGTTATATTTGTGTAGTCTTTTAGGTTTTAGATCCATCAGTCTTTTTTGTTCTGTGGTACCTCTTTCTAATAAGGCATCCTTTATAAAGCGTTCATATGTATATATATATATATATATATATATATATATATATATATATATATATATATATATATATATATATATATATATATATATATATATATATATATATACACACACACATATATATATGGCTTAAGTGATAGTTAAGTAGTTCATTATTGCTCCACAGCACATTTGTAAGCCATTTATTAGAAGAACTTGATAAAATTGCACTCTGATTGTGTTTACCTTCCTCCAGCACTTGTTGTGTCTTTCTAGCTGTAGACTCTTAGAGCGTTAACTTTCTAGAGAAGGCTGCGTGACATCTGCACCAGATAAGTTTAACTTGTATACAGTTGTTAAATTGAGAGATAATTAGAACGTGAAAGCTGCTTATTAAAGCTGCATTCATTTACTGGAGGGCAACACAACAAGCTTTAGACGTAACACTTGACTTTTACAAACAGTTGCTCATTCAGATATCCAGCAGACAGAATCTAAGTCCAGTACTCTCTCCCCTTTAAGTTTACATTACAAATGGAATCATTCATTTAAAGATATTGACTATCGCACCTTTTAATGCTCAAATTCTTCCTCTCACAGATTATGAGTTAAATTAATATGCAATAAATTATACCACTGTTCAGTTCAGTACACTCAGGCGATGTAGACACTGGAGATACCGTCTGAAAATGCACCAATATCCCATAAATCCATATTTAAAGGATATTGTGTCTCTCCCCATTCTATGATGGCCCAGTTCTAACCCCACCTTCCGGTGTGGCTGCTCAGAACCATAAACACTTTTGGTTTCGACATGTTTGGACCCAGTTCAAACCAGAAATTAATAATTAAAAATGATTCTAAGCATCTTTTTCTGCTTTTCTTATCACCGCTGATCGAGCAACATATAGCCGATATATCTGTGACAGATCAGATCAGCCAACAGATCGGTCAGCTGGGCTCAGTTACAGTACTGCAGGTCATCTTTCACCTCATCATTATTTGGTTCAGTCTCACTGCTGTCATGGTGATCTGTCATGGTCTTCAGTATGTGCTCAGCACCAGCAGCACACAGTTAGCCACTAGCTGAAAGTGGAATATTGAGTATTGGTGTTAACAGCTTTTAAAGACTTACTCACATTTTTAACTGCAAACAGGATACCTAGAGATTTTTAACAAACGTTTTATATTCATGGCTTATAAATGTCCTAGAAATCATCATATAAATCATTATAATACATTAAGTCAGCAATATATCCTTAATAAAGAATACCTTATTAAAACGTGGTACCAGTTTTGCTTCTGCTGCCTTTCAGGTATTTTATCAGTGAGGAGCTTGTTCCTAGATGAACCTCTGACCTCAGAGTTAGAGTCCGCTAACTTCCAGATGTCTCCGTGTACTAAAGGAGATGATTCTGACCCTGAGGACACATGTAGCTGACACATTCCCTGCCACAGTGGTGACAGTATGAGATCCTGAGCCGCAGCAGGACACCAGCAGCTCGGTTCTGAACAGCTGAACTTTGGCAGAGTGGAGTTGAGTGAACTGAGCCTATGTGAGTGAAAGTCTTGAACACCAGCAGATGAACACGGAGACGCTGAACGCCAGTGAAGAGACAGAACGCCAGTGAAGAGACAGAAAGGGACGAGACAACTGAATGGATGAACAGGGATTCATCCGAGTTTCTGTGAGACTGGTTCAGCCTTTATACAGAACCAGAACTCTCACTCACTATTAAGGGTGATTTGTTATTTTTCTGCTTTGTACTCGTGATGTGTTTTTATATGACTGTCCTGATCACACCTGGTTGTATATTTCTAGCTGTTCTTAGTGGAGAAGAGCTTTATAAATGTCCTTTATGTGTGTGTGTGTGTTACCTTTGGAACAAAAGGAGTCTCTTGTATTGTAATCACCTGTTTTTGCACATATACCTCCTCCCCAAAACTTTTTTTCAGTGCTGTTGTTGCTTGTCATCTCATTTTATAATTGTACTCTGCTGTGGGAGGAGGCAGCCCACAGCTGATGCTATCGGCCTCTCGTGACATTGTGAAGTTTGGCTTGTTTCTGTCCTGTGGTACTGCTGTACAAAGTTTCCTCTCCTGTTGCTGTTCTGGAACATGAAGCCAGTGGAACCCAGTTTAACTCCTATAAATTACAAAATGATACAAATGGGTAACAGCTTAAAGGAAAAATGAAAGGGATCTGTTCAGGATGGCAGTGCAGAGGGCACATATCATGTATGTAAATGATCTGTCCTTTATGGTCTCCAGACCAGCTGAAGATTAATGGGAGACTTTGAAGTGACGTGTTAATTACAGTCAGTTATAATGTCTACGTCAGCATAGCTGTGAGGTTCAGTGTGATGTGAGCTCCATCATTATCCCATGACTGATCATACACAGACTGCATGTGTGGACATGTCCGCCCCAAGACAAACCCTATGCAGTCAAACCAAAGTAAGTAAACCAAAGTCCCTGTCCACCCTGCTGTCTGACATGTTTATTACTCCATTTTGGACACTCGTGGGGATACTGGCGCTGAGCCGGGCAGTAATTTACCGTGACCATTGAAGCCATGCTGGCATGGAGGGAAATGGTTTTCCACATTAGAGCAGACGAGGTGAAAGGAGTTGTTTGCCTTGATGGCATGTTCGATTCATCTTTTTGAAGGATGCTGTTCATTTCACACACCTGAAGAAGAAAAGCCAGAAAAAAATCTGTGTGACATCGTGTCGTCATGTTTTCAAAGGTCCACACAGACTTTTTGTCAGAGACATCTTTGTGTTGTGTTGCAGAGATATCTCCCACAGTTAGCCCTGGGTCGTCCTGGCTCGTGACACCACTCAACAGGTGGTAGTCTGACACTACAGCTGACGCTTGTGTAGTTTGCTTTGCTCCGTAAGTTCTCTTAGGTTCTTTAGTCCAATCACTAAACTAATTCAACTCACCAAGTGTCAAGAAAGTCTTTTTTTTTTATACCTAGCTTATTTAATAAACAGAAAAATACAACTGTACATTTTCTGAATTCAGGTTTCTCTTTGACGAACTGAGACGAGCTCAATTCTCTTTTTAACTCATCATAAACTCATTTTCATTCAAACCCCACAGAAACATGACATTTCTTACATGTTGCACCTTTTAACACTTTTGTGTGACATGAATCTCTCTGACGTGACTGAGCCGCTCCTCCACAGATATACAGTGTTATTGACAGTACCGGGCTTCATAAAGATGCCTGCTGGGTGACATGGTGGGTTTTACCAGACAGGAAGTAAGACCCTGTTCGTTCTTTTCTGAGGTTCAATAACAAGCCAAACTTTCTCATGTCATGATGTCATGATGTCCATTTAACGCTCATAACTGACTAATGATACCAAAGCTTCATGTACTCACCCGGAGCTGTGTGACTGGGTTCTGATCCGTGTGGGGAACATATCTGGTGTGTGGATTGCTGGATTTTAAATGCAATACAATAAAGGCTGTGTGATACAGTAAGGACATCAAATCAAGTGTCTGTGGTCTTTTGCATTTTTATTCTCTCTGCCTTCAAGAAGTGTGACTGCAGCGAGGTGGGTCGCCTCCACCCAGAACACAGCAGCACAGGGTTCTGCCTGGAACCACTCAACTTTTCATTATTGTGTTCTGATGATGAGATAAATTAAAGACATTTTAAAATGTAACATAAATATAATGTCTTCATCATTTACATCTATGAAAGTGTTCAATGTTAAACCTACTACAAGGAGTTTTAACTGGTTATGAAACAGAATCACAAAGGAGACAATCGGTGAGAAAAATGTTTTTGTCTGTACAGTTGTAGTTTCTTACTGGGTCGGATCATTTATTAGGGCCCGAGCAGGGAACCTGCGAGGTCCCTATTGTAATTGCAATGATTATTATTATTATTATTTTATTCCTTCGTCCAAAATGATGGCATTTTTCACTGCCTGAATGTGAATGAAAAGTCGATTTTATTTGGCAAAGTCAGTGGGCTTGGCGAAAATTTTTATAATCTGTTGTTGTTGTGAACGTGCACCACTAGGTGGCGCTATTATCAATGTAAGTACGTTTTGGCTAATAACTCCCACATACTTTGTCGCACCTTCAAAAACCTTATATCCACGCGTTCAGTGAATTGTGCTGAATCTCCTGATATAGGCCACGCCCATTTGTGCTTTGCGTTTTTTTCACTAGCTCGCGCAATGTCGCAAACCTACTTTTTCGAACTCCTCCCAGGCAATTTCACCAATTTGCACCAAACTTTGCACACAGCATCAGTGGACCCTTCTGACAAAAAGTTATTAAAAGAATTTTGATATTCCAAAAAAAACTCAAGTTATTAAATAACAACTTCCTGCAGATTTCGTTCCAACCAGGAAGTGTTGCATATCTCCACATTGGTTTGTCCAAATGACGTGAAACTCAGGATACTACTTGCTCATGAGGCCCAAAGGCTCTGTGCGAAAATGTGGCCAATGACAACTAGGTGGCGCTATTTAAATTGAAGTATTTTATATCTCGACATCGGTTGGTCGGATGAACACAAAACTTGTTACACTCATTGCCACTGCCCTCCTGATGACAGCTGACAAAGGGGTTAGTGATCTGACACTAGGTGGCGCTCTGGTGGCAGTTTCATTTTATATTTGGCACTGTGCCCACACCATAACACTTATGGATATGAAATTTATAGGGGTGGTACAGACCGGCCCCTGTAACTCACACACCAAAAATGACCAGCAGGTGGCGCTATCATCAACACAAACCGTTTTTGCCTAATAACTCCCACATACTTTGTCGCACATTCAAAAACCTTATATCCACGCGTTCAGTGAATCTTGCTGAATCTCCTGATATAGGCCACGCCCATTTGCGCCTAGCGTTTTTTTTCGCTAGCTCGCGAAATGTCGCAAACCTACTTTTTAGAACTCCTCCCAGGCAATTTCACCGATTTTCACCAAACTTTGCACACAGCATCAGTGGACCCTTCTGACAAAAACTTATTAAAAGAATTTTGATACGCCAAAGAACACTCAAGTTATTAAATAAGAACTTCCTGTGGACTCGAGTCAAAACAGGAAGTGTTGCATATCTCCACATTGGTGTGTCCAAATGACATGAAACTCTGGATACTACTTCCCCATGAGCCCCTAACGCTCTGTGCAAAATCTTGGCCCATGACCACTAGGTGGCGCTATTTAAATTGAAGTATTTTATATCTCGACATTGGTTGGTCAGATTAACACGAAACTTGGTACACTGATTGCCAATGGCCTCCTGAGGACAGCTGACGAAGGTGTTACCGATCTGACACTAGGTGGCGCTCTGGTGGCAGTTTCATTTTATAATTGGCACTGTGCCCACACCATAACACTTATGGATATGAAACTGATTGGGCCGGTATAGACTGGCATCTGTAACTCACACACCAAATATCACCAGCAGGTGGCGCTATTATCAACACAAAACCACTTTTTGGCTTTCAGTTAAGACATGCGCGCACAATAACGGGGCAATGGGTCCGGGTAAGGAGCACGCCCCGACAGCAGCACGCCCGACCCGCGTGGCCTGCGAGGGCCCGTTCATCGCTGCTTGCAGCTTTAATTTGGGTTGGATATTCATCGAATTAGAACTATTTTTTATGCAGGAGTGCTGAGGATGAACTGAGTCTCACAGCAGTCGTCTGGTGGTACAGCACCATCATCATCTGCTCAAATGGGCCAGAATCAACAAAAAAATTAAAGTTCTCAGCAGCTTTAAATCAATAAATGAATACATTATGACATCAACAATATTTCATCAACAATATTTCATAAAACTTGCTAAACTCCCTGAACTCAATGGGAACAGAGTTTTCAGACTGATCCAGCTCTTGTCCTGGTACCAGATTCACTGCAGGGTGCAGAACATCAGGTTATTTACAATCTGAATTGGTTCTGGGAGCTTCGGTCAAGAAGCAAAGGCTTCTCTCTAACACAGCAGCCTCTCAGCTCATGTTGATGTAAAACACACCTGACTGTGGACACTGACACCTGTCTTCCAGGAGCTTCTAATTCATTGCAGTCTTGCCTTTTGGTGTTTTTTGGTGACTCTTGACCATCCTGACCAGTTTTCTCTCAGCAGCAGGTGATAGTTTGTGTTTTCTTCCTGATCGTGACACAACTGTGCCATGAACTTTATACTTATAGTTGTTTGTACAGTTGATCCGGTTTCTCTAATCTAGGGATAGTCACAATAAAGGTCATTGCACCACTGTATATGAAGTGTTCGCTCGCTCCCCAACTCCCTGTCCAGTCACCTGCCCCTCTAAGATGTGTCCTGATAAATGTCCAATCCCTTCCAATAAGTCCTTTATTATGTATTAACAAGGATTTTATAACTGCGTTACATTCTCCAGATCCTGATCTGATTGTGCATGTGGTGTCTGGCACCAGGGCGTCGGCCGTTGATCCTTTGAGTCCCGACAGTTGTGAGGCGTCTCTGTAGATGAGACTTGTTCCAACATGTCCTGTAGGGAGAGGCCATGGGGGGTGGACTGGGTCTGAAACAGTGTTTGGGTGGCTGGTACATGTCAAGTAGCATCCACATGGATGGCAGGACCCAAGAATTACTATTGTAACATGATGATCAGTGTTTTCACTTCACCTGCTAGTCCCTATAATGTAGTGGCTGGTTGCAGAATGGTCAGATTCATGAACGCTTCAGTGTGTTTGGACTGTTTGTCTTTTATATTAAGATATTTTCCAATTTTTACACTTTCCTCAGTTCATTGTCAGCTGCTCGTGTTTGGACGACAACTGACAACTCTGGCTTCTTCTGTCCTCCGGGTATAATAATGATATCTGGGTCTGTGTCAGAACTGTTAACAACAACGACGACAAAAACAAACACTGATTATTGTAATTTGGGCCATCAAATGATTTTATTATTATTCTCTTATGATTCCAATGTATACCAGCATCATATAACCACGAGCCAAAACGTAGCTAACTGTTGGTTAAAGTAGGTAAAGATACCTGAACTGGCCTTTAAACCCCACATCTGTCAAAGCCTTAATAAACTCTCACACTCATACAACACACATGTTCAATAACACATAAAGTACACAACTAGTCACAAACAGTATTCTGTCTTTCAGGTGGTAGAACAAAACACATCAGTCTTCCAGAACATTACTCCAAATCACATAATATCACATATCATAACAACACACATCATTGTGTTCATCAAACATCTTCATATGATGAGAGAGAGAGAGAGAAGAAAAGAGGACTGGGTGTGAGACAGACGTCAGATCCGTTCACTGTCTCAGTTCTGAAACCATCTGTGCTCACATCTTCTCATGATGACGATGGTTGAGTCTGCAGAATGTTGGCTCCACACAAGTTGACAAAACAACTTTTACACTAGTTTTCAATAGGGATGAGGATAGGTTTGTTTCCTTCAGCTGTCTGACAGTGGAAAGCTTTTAATGACAAAGGTTTGGTTTGATGGTGGAGATCGTCACAGGTTGGCCTTTGTCAGCTTGGTACCAAACAAAATCACGAGGCAACACTAATAATGGTTATCCCCTGCTGTGAGACCACGCACCATCAGGACTTAGCTCAGTGGTTGCAACACAAAATGGTGGAGCTGTGCCAAAGGTGCCACCTTTGGATACCTATCCCGACATATGAGAGTGTAACGGATACAGATGTGGGCTGAGATGACTTCAGAACTGTTGTTTTCAGTCGGTGTCTGTCTGGTGATTAATCAAGTCAAAAGACTGCTGCTGCTGTCCATCTGAAGATCCAAACGTGACTGCCACCTAAGTACAGAGAGTTGTCCAAGGCACGGGTTGGGTTTGTTGAGAAGGTCCAGAGTTCTGGAGGGCTGCTGAAGCTGTTTCGGCTACGTTGATTAATGCTAGCCGGCCAGCCGGCAGTTTAAGCTTTCATTTTGTACTCCGACCATCAACTACAAGTGAGAAGTGACTCCCTTTAGCTGTATGAAATGTGTCTGTCTTCATATTATTGCTGCATTCACGTCCTATGAAAAGGATAATTAAACCAGCCTGACAGAGTCCATGGATGTAGAGTTCATAATTTACCTTTTCACATTTAAAAACACATTGATTAAACACTATCATGTCAATGATAAAACAAACATGCAGCAAGACATTATATCCTGCCGTAGTGTCCAAGAGGTGTGATCATAAATGATGAAAGTCATTTACTCAGTTAGCTTCCTCTAAAAAGAAAACACTTGTTTCTACAGTCGTCCACATGTCAGCATTAAGGTCAATCCTAACGGTGAGCCTTACTAACAAATGTGTACTTTAGTATGTAAGGTAACATAATCTAATCTGAGTGTTTGATCTACATTTAGTTTTGCATAGGTCGTGAACGCAGCACAATCCTGTTTGCAGCCAGTTCTGCAGAACATTATTGTTCCAGTAAGGAAATACACAGTTCTGAGTGTGAGTTTGTACAATGCCTCAAAGTTTGTGATAGTGTGTGTGCATGCACATGCCACATGCATTCAGACTGCAAGCAACACAGTCAACAAGTTCCTTTGTCAACAGCCAATCACACGTCTTCATTAGAGAAGCTGTTCATCACATCCACTCAGAGTGCTACACAACTAACGCTCGCTCAGCTCTGTTAAAGCCTCAGCAACAAATAGTTTTATAATGTTAGCACCAAATCAAACATCTACATCATGTGACAGGTGAGGCTCATAGACGAACATCAGAACCAAATATGACGCCTCTGGTAAGTTTTACAGCACATCAGCTGTATGTTCAGTCTATGTTCAGTCAGCATGGCCGCAGGGAGAAGCTCTAATAAACTCACTACAGCAGACACACAGTTAGACCAGCTGGTGGACATAGTGAGGTATTTAGATATTACCGTTAGGAGTTGGTGGAGACTAAACCCAGAGCTAAAAGTTAAATGACTGAAGGCTCAGTTTGGCCCCTTTATGTCCGAAGTTACATTGACATGGATGTTCAGCACTACATCCACTAGAGGGGGCAGCTAAGAATCAGTTCTGACAGTAACAAGCATGGCGACAGTGAAGGACGAGATAATGACAAGAAAGAGATAAAATCAGAGGCAGCGTCGTCGAGGGCGGACGGCTGTGATGCCATTACAGACATCGTGACATGCGGACGGAGACTGATACCACTTTATATGTGCAAATGAAGATGAAACTCATTTCCTTGCTTCTTCGTTGTCTCACTTGAACTACTGGCTACACTGCCCCCCCACGATTCACAGTGGTACTGCTTCCTTTAGTCCACATCCATAAGCTTTTAGAAAACGTGCACAAATACGGACAGAGGACTCCATCTGGATCTGGATTCAACAGAGCATAAATGAGACTTAATATTCATCAGATGACTCCCAGTGGATGCTAATGTTGCTCTGTGTCTGCTGGTTGTACACAATATAAATAGTCAAGTGTTTGCAACCTGCTAGCCATAACAGACTGACAGGCTGATAATGTATCCAGGGCGTCTCTATCAAGTCAACAGAAACTGATTTATGCAGCTTTAGAAGAACCAGCCCAGTGATCTTGCATGTTTAACTTCTTGCTGACCAGTTTCCAACATCTAACAGTACTTCAGATTCTGGCTTCCCGGCAGCCATTTTTTATTCAATACCATAAGGTATGACACTTGGCAAAACATGCTTTATATGCCATCAGCGCATTATGATGCAGTCCAGATCAGTACGCCTCTACAGCTACATTTTCACATCATGTACATTTGTGATGTACTTTCATTACTGATTATGTTCTTGATTAATAATGAATCTGAGACAAATCCTATTACAATTCTTCTAAAGATCATGATGACAGCCTTAAAGCACTTGTTACTATCCAAAAACACACAACTATTCACTTTAAAATGATATAAAACAGAAGCCGACAATCCTCACAGGTGAGGTCAAAAAGCTAGAACAGGCAAAAACAGCAGTTTGCTCTTATGAGCATTATGAACAACATGATCCAATCAGCCAACATCCCGTCCTGCTGCAAACCTCAGTGTGTGTCAGCTTCACACATCGTCAACTCATCAACCTGGTTGCTTGCAGTGTGAACAGACAGTGACTGGATGTGTCTGCTGGGCTCTATCACCTGTGTGCTTCAGCCTTTATCCCCATCAACTCACACCATCACTGTGTGTGTTTGTGTATACTGTATATTGTATATATATATATATATATTGTATATATGTGTTTTATATTGCTGTTGTTGCACAAAAACACCAATCTGCATGGCATTAGGATAAGTGATTATTTCCTCATTTGAAGCCATGTCATAAAAAATCACTACACACACAAATGATCATTGAAGCCTTTAATTTAAGTTTGCTAACAGAAAAAAATAGTTTTTCCTCAACAACAGCAATATGCTTTCTGTTTATCAATATCAATCAATATGTGTGTGTGTGTGTGTGTGTGTGTGTGGTAAGAGTTGGACCAATACCTAAGACAGGTTCAAATGACGTCCACAGGAACAGTTCATCCACAGATTCTACATTTAGAGCTCCTCTGTTCACCTTCATGTCAGAAGACAGAGTTGAGTTTGTACGTCAGTGTGACATCACATGAGTGTGTTGGTTCTGCTGTATTTCAACAGAACACCTGAGGCTGCTGGGAAAATGTTCTGATAAAGGACCAAAACATAGAAAATAACCAGAAATGTAAATGAGCAGCACATTAAGTGTTCTGAAACTGAACTGTTTTACTAAGATTATCTTCATGGACGAGCATGAATTAAAAATTAGACACTAATCATGTCAGAGGATTTTAAACAAAGACAAATGTTCAGACAGAAACAAGCAGCAGGTCCAGTTGTTTCAGACACTGTTGCTGGTTCTGCTTCGCACGCACACACACACAGGCTGTTTCACTTGTAGAAATTGTAAAACATGATATAAATAACTGAGGGGATAAAAAGCTTCAGAACACTTAAGTTATGCTGCCTGAGTTGTTCACAGTTGATTGAGGTTATTTCCAGACACTGTGATTAACATTAACATCCACCTACTTGCTGTCAACTGCATCTCATGCTCTTTGTTAAGTTGCCATAGGACTAGCTCAGCTGTCATGACATGAGTCTTCAGTAATATGATGATACATAGGAGGACGATGAGATGTGGTCCAAAGCTCTGGGAAAAAACTGTAAGGGAACCTTGAGTTAAAGTGTTTTGTTAAAGGCTGATGTTTCTTACTAGTGCAGTTGTTTCCTGAAAGCTGATACAGGACTCAATGCATGACATACTGACAAACATCCTCACTGAAGTGAACGCTGGTATTATCTGTGGATGAACTTATCTTTAACCAAGGCTTTGTCTTCATGTACACAGAGATTTTACAAAACAATCGTTGTTCTCTGCATTTTGGCCTCTTGTTCACGAGCACACAGCACTTTAGGTCAGTAAATGGAGAGTTTTTTGGAAACACCTTCTGAGGTGCAAATTGTTTTCAGAACTCTAGTTACTATGCATCTGTGAGGAGTCAAACAGAGATTATGGATAAAGGTAACATCCTCACCTCCTTTCAGACACACAGATTGTTGTGTAATCAGCACACGACTGAACAGACAACAATGGCAGACTTTGTTCATGTTAGATTCGCACTGCTACGTGTAATTACAAGTTTACCACTTAACTTAGAGGTTTTCTATGGTTTGGGATCATTTTATTTAAACAGAATCAGCTTCACACTCAACCTCAAGTTATTCCTCTGCTTGTTTAAGTGTTTAGAATTGTTTTTGCCTTCTCGTGAGTACAGAGATATTTTGTCAAAGGAAACATGGAGGAAAAAAATCAATGTATAAAAATATCTGTATACATGAGGACAAGGCCTTAGACTGCATTCTATTAGTGGTATAGATGTTATCATACAATCTGCCTGATAAGACCTCTACGAGGAGGTCTGAGGAGAGTCTGTGGTTTTACATGTCAAACATTTTGATGTCCGACTCAGAAGTCATACTGTGTGTGTGTGTGTGTGTGTGTGTGTGTGTGTGTGAGACATGTCTCTTATCACAGTTTGTCCCTGTCCAGCAGCTCCTGTAGTTCATTCTGGATGTCCTCTGGCAGCTCCAAAGGCGGCAGGTCATCCAGACACAGATCTTCCTGAGCTGGCATCTCCAGCGGTGGCAGCTGAGGGATGGCGATCTCCTTCCCCTTCCCTGTGCTTTTCCTCTCCTGCCCGCCTGTTCCCATAGCACCACCTGCTTGCGGGAGCACCCAGAGCTCAGAACGCTCGACAAAGTCTGCTGCCTCAACCGCCTCGGAGCGCAGACGGGTGTTTTCTGATTGTAGCCGCTTGTTGTCGGCCGCCAGCCGCTGGTTTTCGTTCATCAGCTGGTCAACCAGGCGCCGCAGGTCCTCGATGGTGGTCTGTTGTTCTTCCAGGCGAGTTTTGTCGTCTTTGGTGGTCTTAGATCCAGGGCACGGCGGAGTCGAAGGCTGGCAGCCTCCGTTCTGCCGTGTCTGAAGCTGGTAGAGCAAGGTGTCGTACTCTCTCTCCCTGATTCCTCCACACTCGGCAGCTGAGAGGCCTGTGGAGCCATGGGGCTGGGACTGGCCTGTGGACTGGGTCTGGGTAAGAAGGGCTGGGCCGCTGGAGGGCTGCACCTGGCCAGGTCGAGCCTTCGTGGCCTCACGACGAGCCTCTCTCTTCCAGCGCTCTTGGATCAGTCGCTGATGTTTGATGTGACTGTCTCGCTGCAGCTCCATGGACAGACGAGCCTGAGGACACAGAGTATCAACACCAGCCACGGCACTCTCAATACACCAGGCTCTAATACACTGCTGGCTTCTTTTGCAGAGCCAGAGCCTGCCCTTTAGGCTAATGGTAAATTGTTATAAACAAGCTAAAATGCAAGCTGACTGTATGTAGCCTAACTAGCCACTCTCCACACATTTGGGAAATTGCTGTAGACTTAATGAATGAGACAGCAGCTTCCGATCCCCCAGCAGCCCCTGTTCCCTCTACCAGCCTTACCTTCAGCAGTGAATCAACATCAGCAGCAAACAAGATGAATGAGTAATAGTGGCTGGTTTCTACTTAATAAACCCAATACAGTCTTTATTTACACCCTTTACACCCAAAATCTTCACTGTAGCTGCAAAGCTAAAGGCGTTAGCGTGCAGCTCATCTGAAGTGTGTGTACGACATCAAGGGTGTAAATAACATCTTTTCAAATCAATGTGGGATCTCAGACTTTAATTAATCACCAACAATGACTTTTTCTGTTTTCTATTTTATAAATTCCATATATTCACACCATTATAAAGTGCTCAGCTGTATCATCTAATATAACAGTAACAGTTAAAAGATTTTAAGATAAAAAAATAAAAGCTTACTGCTGGAGCTCCTCCCTGCCTTCATACCCTTCACCCCTTTTTATTCAGTTCACTTGTTCCTTCTTTACCATTTCTTCATTTCATCCTGTTCTCTCTCCCTCTGTTTAAGTCTCATGCTATCTTTGTTTCCTCTTTCCTGTCATGTTTCTCTTCTTCCTCCCTAGTTTACTCTCTTTGTTCAAGGCTTTTTGTGGTGACCATGTTGCACCAGTTCATGGAACTCACTGAACACGCACGCACGCATGCACACACACACACACACACACACACACACACACTGAAGTGTCTCACCTGCTCACACACCGCTGTCTTCATTGCATCTGTCAAAAGATCTGGAGAGAGACAGAGACAGACAACTAAGCAACATGGAGGAGGCCAACAACTTTGTCATCATCATACAAATAGAGGCTGCACTTTAACAACAGTAAACCATAAAGGCTCTCAATACATATTTTCATGGTACTCAATGAATGCTGTAGCAATTTACATTCATTCTCTGAGGAGTTATCATATTATTTATTTGGGTCAGGCTCAGCTGGGCTGATGTGACTTTGAACTCTGGAGTCATTCTTTGATGAGTAAGTAGGTAAGCAGATTAAAGAAGGCCTCTGTATAAAATCTTGTCCATCGTGTGTCACAGAACTCACCGGCTGCTTTTCCATGGCATGAAATGGCCTCTTCATACTTTCCAGCTGCTAGCAGACGGTCCGCCTTCCTGCACTGCTGATGAGCCTGCAGAGAGGCAGCAGATACGGAGGAAACAGACAGGATTAGCTCTTTACTAGTCCACCAGATACGGATCATTTTTTAAAATGAGTATCATCCTCTATATTTTGGTCTTTTGTTCACAGGCCAACAGAGTTTTAGGTCACTACAACTGAAATTTTGAAAGTGCCTTTAAAAGTGCATATTTTTCAAAAGCCTGGTTCCTGTGTATCAGTGTATCCATACACAATGGAGGGTTTGGGCAATGACAACGTCATCACCTCAATTTGCTTTGAGTAATGAGCATGTGTCTAAAATGACAACTGAAACCATAAAGAAAAAACAGAGCTAAAACTACACAACAACAAATCAAAACATTAATGTTGAAGCCTGTATGACAGTGACATCTTAATCCACTCCACCACCTCGCTCCAGCTTGTATCTCTTATATATTAACATTACTTTAACTTTGTGAAGACTATACCAAAAGCTCTGTTCTAGCCTGACTGATCTGTTCCTTTACCACTTCTGATGTGTGTTTGGATCATTGTCCTGTTGGAACACCCAACTGCACCCAAGAGCCAATCTGCTGCTGATGATTTTAGGTTTTCCTCAAGAATTTGGAGATAATCCTCCTTCTTCATTGTTCCATTTACTTTATTTAGAGCAGCAGATCTACTGGCAGCAAAACAGCCCCACAGCATAATACTACCAGCACCATGCTGGACAGTAGGTTTGGTGTTCTTGGGGTTAGAGGCCTCACCTTCTTTGCTCTAAACATATTGCTGCTCACTGTGGCCAAACAGCTCAGTTTTTGTTTCATGTTACCGCAGAGTTTTCCTCCAGAAGGTTTTTTCTTTGTCCATGCGATCAGCAGCAAACTTCAGTCGAGCTTTAAGGTGCTGCGTCTGGAGCAAGAGCTTCTTTCTTGCGCGGCAGCCTCTCAGCTCATGTTGATGTAAAACACACCTGACCGTGGACACTGACACCTGTCTTCCAGCAGCTTCTAATTCATTGCAGTCTTGCCTTTTGGTGTTTTTTGGTTGACTCTTGACCATCCTGACCAGTTTTCTGTCAGCAGCAGGTGATAGTTTGTGTTTTCTTCCTGATCGTGGCAGTGACACAACTGTGCCATGAACTTTATACTTATAGTTGTTGTCTCAAGTTGATCTTGGGAACTGTTACTGCTTTGAAATGGCTCCAAGTGACTTTCCTGACATGTTCAAATCAATGATGTGCTCTTTCAGATCAATACTGAGCTCTTTAGACTTTCCCACTGTAGTGTTTGTGGCTGAGTCTAATGGGTGAATCAAACAAGCCCTATTGAAATGGGCCCAGAAAAGTCACCAGCTGTTATCAGTCAGAATCACTCAGAGGAAGTTAAGATGCTACACAGAACATTTGACTCACACAACTTTCTATAATCATCACTTTTGACCACGACTGTAAGTCAAAAGGTTAACACACCAGTGTAAAGAGTAAGTCTGATCCTCAATGTCTTTGTGTTGTTGATAAAGGTCCTCAGTCATCCGGGTCATGGTACCTCTAAGTGCTGTATCATAATCGACTGGACTTTGTTTATTTAAATGTTATTTCCTCAAAGACTCTATGAACCATCTGGATAAAAGAAATTTATATTTTTTGGTCTCTTGGTGCCCAAATGGTTGAGACAAACTATTTAACGTTCATGTGCCCTGTTTGGGATCTTTGTTGCATGTCATACCTCATCAATACCAACCTTTTATTATCGTCTTCCTTTACTGTCATGTCGGTTAAAATTACAGCAAATCAAATGAGGCATCTTGTTATCAGTTAAACGCCACTGCCACTGTCCTTCATTGACACAACCGAGTCATTGTAATGACTAATGAATACATTAAACTCAATACTACCTGGGAGCTGGGTTTGGTACCCGGGTTTGGTACCCTGTGTGACTCAGTTTGGTACAGTTTGGTACAGTGTAGTGTGTTAAGGCATTTCAAAATGAGCTGCTAACAGCTTATTATTACCAAATGGCCTCGTAAACAAGTTAACTAGTAACACGTTCACCCCTCGCTGTTAACACTTCGTTAACTCTTAACATTATAGCGCCATAATATCACTATCAGGTCTGACGGGACTATATTTCACCGTCAAACGTCTCGCTCTCTGTCGAAGGCACAACCAAAATGTATCATATATAGCATGTCCAAGCTACCGGACAACAACACGTACACGGCAAACAACAGGGCGGTTAGCTGCTAACTTACTGTGGGGGCTAGCTAATGTAGCTTCCCCCTGCAGCCTCCTAGCTACAGTAACGTTAGCCTGGTATTGCAACACCTATAGTCCAACTTACGAGATTGAGTGGGCTGTCCACCACCTCCATGAGTCGATGCTTCGATGGCTAACACTACATGAAAGATGTCTGTGTCGGACTGTCATTCGACCTGCGAGAAAAAATGTTGACAAAAATAATTACAAGTAAATTAGTGAGTGAAGCTCAGTCTCCTCCACAGCGCGGCTGCGTCAACACGTTGTGACGTCGCAGCAGTTCCTGTCGGATGTTTTGCGACGTCAAGTTACCGGATGCTTTCAAGACTCGTCCTAAAAATAAAAGCCTTAAAATAATAGTGTTGAATCTGTCTCAAGCAGTGGTCCATGTAACACATATTTAGATCCAGTCACACATGTATTTATTCACACGTTGGTCTGACCTCTCGCTGGACCCATAACCCAGTCAGTAGAGCTTTAGCCATGGATTGTGCGTATCCTTGTTTCAATGATGGTTTTATTGTGATAGTGTGAACGGAAATGACCGGTGTTAATCTGTGTCGCTTGATAAGCCGTTTTATTTTCGTTTAGACTCAAGGAAGTGAATTTAACTGAATGTGTTCAGTCGCTCTGTGACGAAGGTGAACTCACTGGGTGTTTAACTAATATCTACCACAGTAACGTTCACCTGCGTTACAAAGGTGAGATTACTTCATCCTGACAGGCTCTGTTAAATACTTCTACAGATCCAGAGCTAACGGCACCGAACCAGGATACCAGACCAACACCATCCTGCAGCGAACCACTGATGTTGATGAAAAAGAGAGGCCATACGTGTTTGATAGTATCCAGTATGGTCTCATTAGTTCTGCTCATGATGGTGCTGTACGGTACCATCAGCACCCAGAAGCCAGGCAGCCACAGCCTCAGACATGACTACCAGCTGATGGGCAGACCCCTGTACAAACTGGACCTGAGCTGGCCCAAGAACCCAGAGCTGTTCACCGGGGAGGTGTTTGGAGTGGCTGTTAACCAGTATGCTGGTGTGGTGTATGTGGCACAGAGAGGTAAATACAGGCAGCACGGGGGCCTTCTTTATATTTAAACCTGATCCCTGTGTTTACATATTGTGATGTGTGAATGAATCTGTAAGAAGACTGTAAACCTTCACAGGGTGTTCAGGGAGAATGTTGTTGGGGTGATTCTGGCTGCACCTGTGAACAAAAGCTGTGTGAGCGTCACCATATTTAAAGGGTCACTGTGTAGTCTTGGAGAAGAAATTAAAACTCATACTACAAACTCAGAAATATTGATCTTTTCCATAAGTGAATAAACAAGCTGTTGTCAGACAGAACAGAACACTGTTTGGAGCTAGAAAGGTGGCAGGGTCCGCCACATATAAACAAAGTAAAACAGTATAAACTGTGTTGTCCTTTAAGGTCAGTTTGATTATTCCGTTCATTCAAACATGAAAACAAAGAGAGTTTGTTGAGGCAGAAACCAATCAGTCAATGACGATGTTTCTCTAAAACTACATACTGCTCCTTTAATACTACTCTTATTATGAGGTAATGTGTCTATTTGTGGCTGTTTGATAAATAACTGTATGATGATGGTGAGACACAGTAAACCTGTTTTAGTGTTGAACCCTGCCACCAGACTACAGAGCAGCTGTCAGACTCCTCAGTTCATCCTCACAACTCCACCATAAAACACAGTCTTGATGTTATGACTCATCAGATCAATCAAGTGAATATCAGACCAGCGACGGGCGATAAGATTAACAATAATAATAGAAACAGCCGATCTTCTCACTGATGGTCTGGTTGGCTGCCTGTATGTCGGTCAATTCGAGGCATCAGTATTGCATTGAAACTGTTTCATAACCAGGTAAACACTCCTTGTTTAAGTTTGTATTCCTGTGTGTGTGCGTGCGTGTGTGCGTGTGTGTGTGTGTTTTCTGAATCTATATAACCTACACTTAAGATTCTGAGGCTAATTTGTGTCAAACTAAATGAATAGAACTTTCTGCTTGTACTGACTAACAAGTTAACACTTGTCTAGATGTGACTGCAACAATACAACAAGCTCACAACATTTTGAGGAGGAGGTAGAAGAAGGAGGAAGCGGAGGAAAAAGGGTTAACTAAAGTTATCATTAATTAATTCTCCATAGCTGACAAACTATGTTTACTGATCCATGACTGCACTAGTTTACATGAGGATAAAGTCAAAATACTGAGGTACAGTTCTGAAATGTACCACACTACATCTACCACGACATCAAGATGTTGTCTTTACTTCCATGAACATTCGTTCACGGAACATTTGCAATAGATGTTTCCAGTAAAACACTTTGACTGTCTGAAGATGTGTGCTGTCCATGGAGAGAAACAGTGAGGTTGGAAGTTGGTTTAATTAGTTTTACAGTTTTTGAGGAAAACAGAATGATGGATTTAAGAATTCCTGTCAGCTCAAAGCATCTGAACTCTCTGCTCACGTGGACCACAGTGACAGCTGAGGAAGTTTGGAACAAACCTTTGTGCAAAGTTTTCTTAATTTTCATTTGTGGGAAGGCAGATTTCCTCATAATGATAATAACATTAACTAGAGACCACCTTGTGATGAAATCACACCAGCTGTGATACCTGTCCACATGTTCACGTTTGGACCCCCCATTACATGAGACCAAAGCCATCTTCAAGCTGGGCCTCCATTTTCAACTTAACAACAAAAATGTAAAGTTGCCTGACCACATTGTGCCATGATGACTTATTTATTTGTTATCTCATCATGTGAGAAGGCCAGGTGTGATCATGTCCTTAACTCTTCAAGCTTTTCAAGCTCTCTTCTCTAAAACTGTGCATTGTACTGGGACCACATTAAGAACCACTTGCAGCTATATTTTGTATTTGATTTGCTTTCCTTCACTGTTCTCTTATTATTTCATACAAATACAGGAAAAACTGACTTTGAACAAAATCCACTCACTATAAAATGTGCTGCTGGTGTGTTTGCCTTTGCTTTGCTTCTAGGTGACAATGTGCCCAAAGTGCTGGTGTTTACCACAGATGGAGATTTCCTCATGTCCTGGAATACAACCACCCTGGAGATGCCTCATGGGATATTTCTAGCAGACGCTGCCACGTTGAACCCCACTGTGTGGATCACAGATGTTGGTACCGGTCCATACGGCCATTGCATCAAACAGTACTCGCCTTCTGGGAGCCTCCTGCAGGTGACGACTTTATCTAGGATTTGATTTGTCACTACAAATCTTTGGTTCAGATTCCACAAGCTTGGTTTCCATTTAAGTACCTAGCAGTGTTTATTGAATGAGACGAGCCAAACGTTGCTTGTTGTTGAATGTTTCTTGTATTTGTCAGGTGCTTGGTACACCAGGAAATCCAGGCTCTGGGTTGAACCCTCTGCAGTTCGACCAGCCAGCTGAGATCTTCGTCCACGACTCCGGAGAGATGTACATCGTGGATGGTGATGGTGGGATCAACAACCGCCTCATCAAGCTGTCCAAAGAGCAGGAGGTGTTGTGGATGCATGGAGAGAAAGGACAAGGCCTGGCTCAGTTCTACATTCCCCACAGCGTGACCGTGGACAACGCCCAGAGAGTGTGGGTGGCCGACAGGGGAAATAAGAGGATCCAGGTCTTTAACTCCATCACCGGGGACTGGCTGGGGACGTGGGGAAGCTGCTTCACTGAGGACGCGCCTTACTCCGTCCGCCTGACCCCAGACAAGAAGTACTTTGTTGTTGTCCAGCTCAACACCAACCAGATTACGCTGCTGGACGCCCCACCGGTGGGTTTGATTGGCCAGTGCAGAGTGGTGAGTGTGATCCAGCTGGCTGATGAAGTGAAGCCCCACCTGGTAGACCTGGACCTGAAAACAGGGGCCCTGTATGTGGCTGAGATTCGAGCTCAGCAGGCCCAGAAGTTCACCCCCTTCAGTCTTGGTGGGAGTTTCCTTATAAACCTTTAACTGAAGAATTAAAATAGCATCATTGATCACAAACTAACTGTCATAACAGAAGCATCACCTGTTATTTCAAAAAGGATGGAAAATGTCCACGTGTGTTATGTAATTTGCAGGCATATGAACCAAAAAACAATACAAAACAATTTTTCATTGACAGCCCTGTTGCAAAGAAATTAAATTTTCATATGACTAGTTCACAAACAGCAGATATGTTTTGATTAAAATGTAATCTAACTTGTAACGTTAATCAAACGCTTCTCCTGATAACAGTTTTCAAACGTCCACAAGTGACGACGTGTTTCTTCCGTTTTCTTACGTTATCATTTTTTTCATTTTTAAATGTTTAAATCTGGGCCCTGTGTTTACATGCTTTGGTGTGTAAATGTTTTATCGTTGCCAAAAGTTTTGGAATGGGTCCAGTTCGTTGCCTCAGCTGGCAGCCACAACACAGCTGTAATGGCTGCATCTTAATCCCTCGGTGAACTGTGACTGTCAAAGTTACATCCACTAACAGTGTAGTTTGGGCCCTGACAGGCTGAGTGTGTAGTTCTGACACCTTTACACTAACAAACGACAATGATGAAATAATAAGATCAGGTAAATAACCAGAAAAACAAATCTCGTTCGAGGAGAAGCCTCGTACTGAACTCGGTGGCCTGGTGAGCCCATCTAGTAAAATGTAAATGCATTTTTTTTGAGACAGGACTGCTGCTGACTCAGCATGCGCTTGTTTAAAACGGTAATAGTATGAAATATTCAGTATTGAAATTATTATGGGATTCAAAATAGAGTACATCAATGATTTAGGAAAGTCATTGATATCACTGAATATCAAATACTTTGATATAGATAGAGGCATCATGATAGAGGCATCATGTAGTAGCTAATATGTCATCTATAGACTGTTCAATCATTAATCACCATCTTAAAGAACATATGAGTGAGTTTTTCATTGTTTGCTTTCAGTGACGTTCTGTGCCATATTTATCTCTCTTGACTTTGCACTGCTTGAAACCACGAGGTGTTTCCTTTCTTCACTGCAGACACTTTAAACTCTGCTGTGCTTTGTGCCAGTTTATGTCTGTTTTTAAAGACATTTGTATGATTATACATGCAGACGTGTGTAAACGGCTGGAACTGAATTGTTTTGCAGACTGTTTGATCTGAGTTGTGTGCTGATGATTTTGCCACTAGGGCCAAAGTTTTCTCTCAGTAACCTGACGGGTTAGGGTTAGGGTTAGGGTTAGGGTTATATGACTGTCTCACAGTACATTACCTGTTTTACAGCATCACCTGTATTCTGATTTTATCTTTACTTTGAGAACTTTATTGTGATAGTTGAATTACTTTTTCAGTGAGTGTGTTGCCACTATCAGTAACTGTGCAGGGTCTGTAGAAACATGTGATTTACCCTGAGATTCAGGAGGAAGTGTGCTTCAGCAGTCCTTCAGCACAGTGACAGAAAACAAGAAACTCCCACCAGAAGGAATTATAAGATTGTTGCACTCGTACTTTTTGCAGTCGGTGCAGAACTCATGAGCTATATGTGAATGTTGAGCCTTTTGTTTTCAGGTCCTGGTTTGCTGGTGACTACAGGGTGTAAATCTAAATTGTCCAATCCAGTTTAATACACTTTGTTCAGTTTACTCATCTTGAGGAGAGAAAACAAAACTCCAGCTCATGCTTTAAAGGGTAACTTCACCAATTTAACACATTAATATGTGTTTACAGGTCTGGGGGAAAACTACTGCATATGGGGAAAAGTAGTATGAAGTCTTCTGTGACTTCAGAGGAAGCTGCATGTAATCTGCCTCCAGTGATGTCACTCAGTGGCTAAGTTGCATTGTGGGTAATGTAGGCACCAGGTCTTGAAAAGCAGTTATTTGTTCCACACCTGGCACACATCACTGGAGGCAAATTATCAGATTACATGCAGCAAGTTTGAAGCTGCTGCTTCAATAAAATCCATTGTGCTTTTAATCAACTTAATGGATGTACAATAATACTTTAACAATTACATGCTTAATGTGCTTAAAAACATTTGTTTGTTGGGAAACAGTCTGTGATTGCACTATTTGTGATATGTTACATGTTTGCATCTGTATATCTGAGCATTGGTTTGTGTCTGCTAAACTGTACATACTATTTTATTATGACCACTTCTTTATGATTTAATTATTAATCTTCATTAAGTGTAATTATCTTAACAAAGCAGACTGTTTCCTCACGATGAACGACTAACCTAACTGTCTTAAGATGAGACATTTTGGATTTGTGCTAATTATTTTTTAATTAAATGTTATCCTGACATAACTATAATATTGTAATAACTACATAATTTAATTTAATCTGAAGATAAACACTTGGATTAAGTTGTGATCATGAGATCTTGAAATGTAATTTGTCTCCACAAAAACAATGTGACACGCACCCGTGGTTCATTTATATCAACCTTAACGGTGTTCTGTGTTCATCTGTTCATCTGTTCATCATTTTCCACGTGTACAACAAAATGTGGATGCATGTATTTACATACAGTACTTTGCATTATATTCTTTAGTCTGTAAATTGGTGCAGTGTTGGAAAATGCATCTTCATCTTCCCAATAAAAACAACACAGTGAGTCGGCCTGTATACAGTATGTACTTGTACATGTGTGTTAGTGAGTGTGTATGTCATATTTAGTCATATTTAATGTCTGGGACCACAAAGGTAGATGAAACTAAAATAATAAAATCATGCAGGTTTCTGCTGTCAGTATCTATTGTTATAATGAATTATGATAAAAGCCCGACTTGTAGCAGTAACAGAAACAATAGAACAAGAGGTGTTATTGTAGCTGTTAACATGTAGAACATATCAGGAGAAGACTTTGTGACGGGTCCCCTGTACAGACATGCAGCTGTCCTCTGAACTGATGAAAAGGATCCGTGATAAGAATTACTCCTCCAAACATCCAGATGCACCGTACGGCACTTTAAAATGATTGTTAATAACATTTTCATTTTGATGTCCTGAATGAACCAGCTAGAATCATTTTATATCGTACCACTAGATGGTGCTCGGTCCATACAGCTTATACTCCCCGCCTAAACCTACTCCCATAAGAGATTAACCATGATGCATCACACTTTTGTTGATTAAATCTCCTGTTTGGATGTTTATTGTAGCCATGTCAGAGGTGAATTCAGTAGTGATGAAACAATGTTAGCTAGTTTTAAAGATCCCTCCACATGTTTTAATGCGTACATAAAAACTCAGGAAAAATACTATATTTACCACATTAAAGCAGCCAGTCCTTCTCCCTCATTAAACAGTCCAGAATATATGGATGTGCAAATAATTTTCATTCAGCGGTTTAACTGGTAGACACAAGATGTCTCCTCCTCTCTCTTTCTTATCAAACTCCATAAAAAGTACACTCGTATTTTATTTTTGTGTTATCTATCATCTTAATTCAGTTGCATACTTATAATGGATATTTGGTAATTCACAGTTACAGCTTGTGTACATTTTGAGTTTATTCTGAATGCTGAATGAGCAGAACCGGGTCAGATGAATATGCTCCAACACAAAGCTTAATAACACAGTGGCATCATTGTCACAGGGCTGTAGTGACCTCGCAGCACAACACCAAGGAAATAAAAGGAGAGCGATGAAGAAGGAGCTCAGCAGACGGAGCTGTGGATGGTACTGACCATGATGAACCTGGAGTTATGACCTCCGTCTGAGAACAGGAACATTTATGCTTCACTTGATCATTAAATACCTTCAAGAAGTCCCTCAGCAGTGATCATGAGTCTGTCATGTGAAGGAAGGTTAGGGATGAGAAATACATTTTTTCCAGATTTATTATTGTCTTTGTTTAGCAGCTTTAAACTGTCCTCACCAACGTGCATGAGCTCGGAGGAGCCTGAACCATGACTGAGAATCACTCCAAATATCACAGAGCTGTTCAAGCTTGTAAAATATATTTTTCAGAAAAATCTGAAGAATGTTGTTGTGTCATGTTTCAGATTTATTTGAGTTGCAGTTCCATCAGATAGACATTTCTTCTGACGTGGTTTCATTTCAGTGACTGTTTGAGGCTCAAAGACGTAAAATTTTGCAAAATTTCAGGAAAAAAACCCCCAAAAGAAAAGTCTAAAATGTGAAAACAGATTTGTGAACCAAAACTTTGTTTTTACTAGTTTTCTCTCCCAGTAATCATCTCCGGACGCCTCAGATCGATCCTCTGACCCTCAGGTCTACTACTTAGGACTACTTTCACTTTTAAATACTTTGCATTTCTGAATGTTATTTGTAATGGAGTTTTTGGTTTTGGAACTGTTCTTCCACCACTGACTCAACTGAAGGTCTTGAGGACGTTTTTGGAAACTGAATGTATGGATTGTTAATAAGTTAGCAAATAATAAACTGCTGGGTGCTGATATTATATCTTTTCCATCTGAGTATTGTGTTGTTTTACATGTTTATATTCATCTTGTGGACTTGTAAATGAAAGAATGACCAATAATAATCTAATTATCCCCCATTAAATATTATTGTACAGGTTTTAAGTAAGTGTGTAAAGTCCTGGATCTTTAGTGTGTAGTGTTGTGCGAGTTTTCTCAGAGAACAGTAGAGTCGACAGCAGAGGGCGCCAGCTGACAGACTCTGCCTCAGAGAACCATGTTGCACTGAACATACTGAACATCTTATATGAACACAATGAACACAATGAAGACGTGAAGACATATTAGCGTATTTATCTGAGGATAGTTTGTGCTCATACATCCTTACAGAAAATCACAATTTGTTGCAATAAGCTGAACCTGGCAGTGTTAGACTCTCTGCAACTATCTGTGTGTTTGGGTGTGTGTGTTTGTGTTTGTTTTGTTTTTTGCTAGTGTGCTGTTGACCCTAGTCAGCTCTGAAGTTTCACATTTTCACAGTTAAGTTATGGTGCAGCGCGTCGGTCACAAGCAGCTCGTACAATAATCAAGCATTCTAACAGGATCCTGTGTCGCCTCGTTATTAAACAATAAGATCTCACTACTGGCATTTTCTCAAGAAACTACATATTTAGTTTTGCTAATTTTATTGAATTTATTAATTTTAAACACACCCAAAAATACCTAATAAACCAGACACACTTACAAGAGAACATACATGAGACATTTTATTGTTGAGGCTACATTATGTGTGAACTGTCCACCTCCAGATCACTGAGTATCATTAATTTTTGGTCATTTTTATCAAATTAGATTTGTTTTTTTGTTACATAATTGACAGTATCAGCTTGCATGGATCTACATGTCTACGTTAGCTTATGGCCCGATATCAAAACCTAGTGTCATAGACTTGAATTATTTTGTGTTGACTTTGTGGACACATGGTTTATATTCCTGATATAATGATGATCCATTTGATCGAATCACCACAGACACACTGACACATAGAGGACAGGGATCATGAAGAGAGGCACTGGGGCTGTGAATCTGAACTGCTGTGTGGACAACTGACACTTTTTCCCCTATCAGGTTTATCTAAACACGTTTATTCTACACCGGCAAATCACAAAAACTTTGGCTGCTGTGTGAAGCAGGATGCTGTGCGCATGAAATGTCTATCGAGGGAAAGGTGTTTTAAATTAGCTTCAGCTATATTTGCAATGGTGGACGATGTATTCAGTTCATTTACTTAAGTAAAAGTAGCAAGGACAGAGTAAAATTGTAATCTATTACTAGTAACAATCCTGCATTCAGTTTTTTACTGAAGTAAAACTACAGAAGTAACACCAACAAAATACATGCAAATATCATATAATGGAATAATATCTAAAGAGGCACTATGTGGTTTTGGATAAGAAATTCAAACTCAGAATTTTAATATTTACAATATTAATGAGGTAATAATAAACACAGAAATATGTATTTTTTCCATCACTGAATAAACAAGCTGTTCTCAGAGGAAAACAAGGTCCCAGAACACTGTTTGAAGCTAGAAAAGTGGCAGGGTCCGCCACATATAAACCAAGTAATACATTATAAATAGAGTTTGTTTATTCAGTTTATTCAGTCATGAAAGCAAAGAGAGTTTGATTATTTAGTTTGTTTAGGCTGAAAACAATCAGCCAATGAGGATCTTTCTCTTCTCTACAGAGTTGTATCCATCTGGATGCAGGTATAAGGACTTTCTATTCTAATCTAAATAGGGAGAGTAAAGTGGTATGAATTGATCATATGTTTTGTATTGAAAATTTAAATCTGTAAAGGAACATGTAGCTATAGCTGTCACATGTAGTGCAGAAAAAGAATAGCATGTCCCCAAAATGTATAAAGAAGCATAAAATATTAAAATGAAAATGATGGCGTGTACTCATTCCTATAAAATATATGATATATTATTCACATAAAGGTAAAGCCAGTTTGCATGACTTTGTTCACATAACATTATTTTTCCCAGACTTAGAAATGAGTATCAGTCTCATGCTGTGAAACCTGTGTGTTCCCGCAGCACTTTAACCCGAGGACGCAGCTCTCCCTCTGCATTCAGAGCATCACCTCCTACACACACATCCTCCTGCTGCAGGTACTTGTGTGTTCTGCTCACCGTGCAGCTGTCGAGGATGCGCGTGTCCATACTGTCATTCCTGTTGACTTCCATATAATACAGAGGAATTTGAGTGTAGGAGTGGACCCATTTTACACTCCAGGATGGTCCCACCGACACACACTGTCTTTATCCATCCACCTCACACTTTCTCCATCACACACTTTTCTTCCTTTCTTCACACTCTGGCGCTCACACAGCCTTTGTCCTCCTGCGGTCTCCTTGTTGTCCTCTTCCTCTATGGTTTCTGCCTTGCTGGCTGTTTTGCTGACAGACTCCAGCTGGATGTCATGGCTGGGATAGAGGTGGGATCCTGAGTGTGTAGGCTGGCCTTTAGAGCCCCTCTGTATGGGGAAAGCCCACACAACACTCCCACACACCTTCCCCACACAGCCAGGAGGGATTCCTCACTCCACAAAGGCCAAATCCCAGTTAAATACACTCATCTGTGAAATGCATCATATTAAGGAGTCACAAGTGTTTTTTTAAGAGGAAGAGGGATAAGACATGCTGTGTGTTCCAGTCTGAAATCAGATTCACTTGAAATTTATGCCACATAAGGTTGATGATACAATACATCATTTATTTCACTGTCATCAGATATCATGAAACAACTTCTCTAGCACTCAGCTCCAAACACATCAGGGCCACTGAGGACAATGAAGTACATTTTCTTGGATTTTTTTTAAGCAACATTAGGAGCAATTAGGAGCGTGCTCCAGCAAAAAAAAAAAAAAAAAAAACAACCAGCAGAATTTTTTCTCCGGCTGCTTGGAGTGATTCATAACTTTCTAACAATTTCCTGTTAGGTCTCCTGGAAAGAACTGCTCTGGAACTAATTACAGGGAAACTGTTATTTTACTTTGTTTGTTATTTTAGTTTATGTATTTTGATTTTCAGACCAAGTCTGGTTTTAGAAAAAATGACTACACTGAAAATAAAAACTTGCAGTAAATATATGATATGATATATATTTCCAGCTCACTATAACAAATCCAAATGATGATATTCTTCAGAAGGGTTGTGGGAGTTTGACTTTAACTTCATGATTTTTAAAATCCGGGCTTCAGCCGTGACTCTTAACACATATGTAAATCTTTTAAAATGTGCTTTCGTTTAAAACTTTTTCTAAAAGGAAATTGTGCATTTGTTGGTGACTATTTTCAGAGGTGGATTAATGCACATTTGGTGCTCTAGTGAGTATTTACCGATGTTTTGAATAGTTAATGGAGCTCTACTCCAAAGAGAGATCAGGTGTATCAGGCTGGATACACACCCAGTATGTGATGATGGGTACAGTCATTGTTGGTTTGTGTCTGCACAGTCGATCTGCTGCCAGTGAGAGAACATTTAGAATATCACCAGACTTGTTCGGCAATTTTAAGTCTAAACAATTATGCATCACAATAGTAATTTGTTTTGTTATTTTCAAATAATTTTTCACTCTTACAATTAAGAGAGATTCAATTTGGGCACTTTTCTGCATTCATGTTTAAATGTGTGACCATAAGACTGTTGTGTGCTATCCTGTCCTGTCCTCAGGCTCGTGGTCGTAACATGCCAGTGAATTCTCAGTGTGAATGTGAAAGAGCACGGAGCTCTTTGTACCAGTCAAAGGTAGAGTTAGCACTTTTCTTTATTATAGACATTATTACAGACAAACTGCTGTGTGATTGATAAAAACAGCCCCTCCTGACACCACAGCTTTAAATGAGCTGTTTCCCATGACCTCACCATCAGAGGCCCGTACCTCCTCTGTCCCCTCAGACCACCGACTTCCTGCTGCAGCAGAAAACTACAGGCATGGACATTATTGCTGCTGTGTCGTCATTCCTGTCTTGTCCTGTCAAAGAGACAAAGACACCATGAGATGGACGATACGATGCGGTCTCTGTATGACGACACACTGACAGCAGCTTTCTGCATTAATTGATGTATTGTTGGACAGATCCTGACAAAAACAGTGGCCCGGAGTTTTAGTCAGTCTTACACAGCAAAAAACATTAATAGGCACAACATTCAAGATGAAGTGTGACCAGGCACATCATGGAAAACCTTGGCCCCACCAAGTCAGCTGAACTCAGAAATAAGGCATACCGTCGCCTGGCACATGCAGATTCAAGGTTCTGAAACATTTCAGGACCAACAGACCGACCGACAAAGTGACTTTCACTAACAGAGATGGATGAGCTGATTTACTCTGTACAGCCTGCTGAATGGCACTCCTGGGGGACAAGGAGAAAGGAAACAGCAGGGAGCTAATACAGTACACTGGTAACTGCAAGGACACACACACACACACACACACACACACACACACACACACACACACACACACACACACACACACACACACACACACACACTGTAATGTGCCTGAACAGTGGTGATGTTAGGTCTGAGTTGTTAGTAATGAACTTTAATACATTAAATGTCCAAAGATTCTTGGCGTCTGAAAAGATGATATAAATGTTATATCATCCTTTTAACTTTAAGTGCTGAACTCTGCTCTTCTTCAGCAGGAGAGCTATTGCACTACATCAGCATCAGTCTGAAAAAACAAAAAAACAAGGATAGCACACATTTGTAAAGCACTTTAATAACCTGACAAAAAATAAAATAAACGCTTCATTTTATTTATTTTTGTTTGTTTTTGTTTTTGCTAAATATCTGTCAGGCCAAATCAAACCTTATAATACTATAATACTAATTTAATACTTTAATACTAATTTAATACTTTAATACTAATTTAATACTATAATACTAATTTAATACTATAATACTAATTTAATACTATAATACTAATTTAATACTTTAATACTAATTTAATACTTTAATACTAATTTAATACTATAATACTAATTTAATACTATAATACTAATTTAATACTATAATATTATTTCAGAAACCCGTCAACACCAGATGAGACAAATGCTTTGCTGACATTTTTTCACTTTGGGCAGCCCTGTAATAAATTGTTTTACAACTTTGAGAAATGTCCATAGTTAAATTAATATTAGCTCATAACCCAAAGTTTTGGACTTGACATTTTGTCCTGCTGGAGGACTAAGAGGAAAAATTGGCTGTTCACTGTTTCATCCACTGGGACCATGATTACATGTATCAAATTACATGGCAATCCATCCAACATTTGTCAAGACATCTCAATTAAAAGCCAAAAATGTCAACCTCAGGGTGGCACTAGAGAAAGTCAGAGTGTCAACAAAGTCATTAAGATTCATCCTAGACCATAAATGTCTGAACTGAGTTTCATGGCGATCCATCGAATAGTTGTTGGATTATTTTCAGTCCAGAACAAAACAATGGATTTACAGGACACCAACATCTCCACCTCCAGAGCCATGCAGCGTGTCTACAAAGACCTGCCCAGCCTCCGTCCATGATGAAGATGAAACTAGAAACAACAACAAAAACACTGATATTCATCCTCTGGGAACCATGAATAACCAAACCATCAAGTCGATGTGAAGATATTGTGCTCTGGACTAAAGTGTAGGTCAGCAGGACGGACAGATAGTCTCTTAGAGGGGGCAGAGAAAGCAGCAGGGGGCAACGGGACATGTGGAGCTGCAAGCTGGGAGGAGGTCTGGTGGAGTAGTACTGACTGTCACCTGAAGACGGATGGATCTCTGAGTTCTACCAGTACTCCCATACCCGAGCACCAGGGTGTCAGCGGGGGTACAGCGTGGTGCTGAAGTTGCTCTTGTGTGTATACAATGTATGCATATTAGATGTCATATGTGTCTATGTGCATGTGTGGTAAATGTACTATTTATATAGTATATAAAAATTGCAGGGCCTTTTATATGTGCTTGATAAAACAGATAAGTGTGTATTATAATTATATATAGATTATGTAATATATGATATATGTTCATCAGAAATCCTAATACTGTGTATGTTTTGTTCTACATACTGAATATTTATGACAAATATCCTGTGTTTATTGATTCTTGCTCAAATATTCTCCCCTGTTTTCTCCAACCAGCCAAAAGATGATGAATATATCCAGATGAAGAGGTGTGGGGGGGGGGGGGACGGGGGGCGGGGGTGTGTCTCATGGAAGAAGTCCTGCATCAGTTCCTGTCTGTGGTTGAACATTAACAGGCTCTCCATCACAGGCTGCCACTGTGAATGGGAGTGAATGTAGCTCCAGCTCTCTGCTGCATCCTGACGCCCTGCTGAGGCAGACAGGAGACTGCCAGTGTCTCATCATCACAGAGCCGTTCAACAGGATCCTCTGTCTTTGTTTGTCTGGACGGGACAAGACAGGGATGACGACACGTCAGCCATAATGGCCTCGTCTGTAGTTTTCTGCTGCAGCAGGAACTCGGTCAGCGGGCGGCAGAGAGGAGAGCAGAGGAAGTAGGGAGGTGGATAAGAAGCGTTATGCTGAGCTTTCAGGCACTTTTCAGTTAGCTGTCCACATGGTGTCCTATACTGGAGGTTTGAACCACACCAGGATCAGTCCAGTGTTTTCCATGTTGAGGACACACAGTACAGCTCTAACTCATTTCTAAAGACTTGAACACTGCAGATGTAATGTAGGATTGGACCTGTTGTCCCTTTAGGACAGCTTTTTAATGAATCTATATTTTTAATAGATTTGATTCTGTTTCTCCATGTTGTTATTCTACTACTTCTGTCTACTCTCAGACACATGCTTCTCTCCTTTTTACCCCTTATCTAAATCATGTCAAGGATGTAGGAATGGATGGTACTTCATGTTAATGTCATTTATGATTTTGGGTTTTATACATTTAAAAAAACAAACAAAACAAAACTGGAGCGAATGTTTGTTGTGACTCAGGAGGTAGAGCTGGTCGTCCACTCACTGGAAGATCTGTGGTTCAACCCCCAGCTGTGGCTGCATGTGGAATTATGGGCCCAGTACTGAACCCCAAATCGGTCCTGATACCTGGTCCATCAGGGCCGAGTGAACAGTTGGCACCTTGCATGACAAACTCTATGGATGTATCTATGTATGGGTGATTAAGTGTTAAGACCAGGACGCTGCTAAACTAGAACATAATAATGATAATAATAATAATAATAATAATAATAATAATAATAATAATAATAATAATAATAATAATAAATAATAATAATAAATAATAGCATTATTTATACAGCACTTCAAAAACAAGTTACAAAGTGCTTTACAAAAACATGAAAACAGGATAAATGATAAACAACAGTACAAATCATACAATAACAAAACAAGCAAGGTAAAAAAAACATTCAAAAACAACAGAAAAAGGAACAGAAGATAGAAGAGTCAAGATTCAAGATGTTTATTGTCACACAGAGACTCTGCTATATAAATAATAAATATAAAGACTGAAGAAATAAAATAAAAGGAGTATAATATCAAAATGGTAAAAGTAAACAATGAGATGTATAACAGGGAGTGGGTAATGATCAGCAGGAATAAGGTGCATACCTATATATGTGTGTGTGTGTGTGTGTGTGTGTGTGTGTGTGTATGTGTATATATATATAAATATACATACACATACATATATATATACATGTATGTATATGTATATAAATATGTACATAAGACATAAATACAAATACAGAATTTTGTAGAATTCACATTAAGGGCAACAAAGATATGAAGCAAGTACTTGTGCAAAAGCAAAAAGTATGAACAGAATAACATGTTGTGACATCAAAAATGTCTACAGGTGTGATGTGTGTGATAATATAAGCTGTACAGGCTGAAGGTGATGGCAGTAAGATGCTAAATATACATTCAATTGTCAGATATTGCACTGAGGATTGTGTATCTCCCTTTGGCACTCAGTAGAGTGCATACCTCGGCCAAGGCCCAGCAGCCCTCTTTACTTCAGTCAAGCCTAATCCAATTTCAAATAAAACATATTTAAATCTGCGAGATCCTGAATTTTATTGGATCTGCATCAAAAAAAAAAATTCCCTTAGAAATTTATGAAAATATGGAAAAACATCTGGCAATGTTAAATAAAGTGAGAAAAACTTCCTGGATCTGTCCATTTATCCAGATAAATAAAGCCAGATTTATTCTTAAAGCATTCTTACATAATGGTACAAAATCCTAAAGTTTCATGGATTTACCTCATTGAAGAGTTCTGCTACAAACATCAAGCAGAACTGACGTCATCATTTAATTAACAAATCATTTTACACACGTGACCATGGAGTGGACCTGGTTTCCAACACAGCTCACATAATGTCCTGTCATAGTTTCCTCCTATCACATTATTGTATCTATCACAAGTATGTTGTTGCTTCCTGAATGTGGTGAAACAGTTTGTATCAGTTTGTATCAGTGTCTAATGTTCAGAGGATTCAGAGATGTTTCCACTATAGTAGAATACTGCACTGAGGCTGGGACTCCATACCTGACTTCAACTTCACAATCAACCTTTGGACCACATCTTTATATTTGGAGCTTTGTTGAAAATTAGAATTTGTGCTGCTCAATGATGAGGACGGTCTTGTAGTCTTGTATTCTCTGTCTCGTCACAGACACGCAGCGGTCATCCATCACATGGTGTCTTTGTTCTCTGGACGAGACACGACAGGAGCGACAACACATCACCCATAATGGCCATGTGTGTAATTTTTCTCTCAGCTGAGGAGGGAAGCTGCAGAGAACAGAGGAAGTCCGGAGGTGGAGAGCACGTGAAGACTCGTATACAGCGCTGGAGACAGACTGTGCTGAGTTTGCACGGGGCTTAGTTTCAAATGACTAAAACACATTTTACAAATTAATACAAATCCAACATTTAAAAAAAAAAAAAAAAGGTTGTTTCTTTTACTACACAGAGTCAAAAGAGAATTTGATATCAGTTTTACCTCAGTGTGTGTGTTAGGTACTGACATAGATCTGTGGGTGTGTTAGCCTGGCAGCTAGCTGTGCTTCATCACATGCAAACCTTCAACCAGCGTGTTCCGACTGGTTATTAGCTTTATTGTTCCAGTCATCTGAGACAAAGCTCAATGTCCAGCAGAAAGGGAGAAACTGTTAACGAGCCAGAGTTAGCTAAGAGGGATCATTTTCCTTTCCCAGATGTTAGAAAAGCAAAGCTGGCTGGCACAGGATCCATGTCAGTGTTTCTTTACAGAAATGCTTCAGCATACTGAGAAACACAGGAGCATCACATGAAGACTGGACGAAGGGGAACTCTCTTGCTCTGTCCAACATTCAAAAATACATCAACCCCTCTAGAGTTAGCTAATTAGCACATTGTTTCTTGTTAATTGATCTGTACACAAACAGTAATGTAGAAATGAGCAGCTTTAGTACAGAGACCTGAACCTAAATCTAAACCTGTGCTCACTGACTGTATCTGATATCTGTGTCAGAGCCAGAGACGCTGCCAGATGTGCTGGCTGGGTGATATTTAGTGGTATGAAACGGCAAAATGTAAACTCACTGTTCTGTGTGTGTACAAATTAAAGATGCTACAAGTTAATTAGTGGTACGACTTTGGACGGAGCCAAGCTAGCTGTTTACACCTGCTTCCAGTCTTTATGCTAAGCTAGGCTAACTACGTCCTGACTCCTTGTCTTAACACACAGACATGAGATTGATGTCAGTATCTTCATTCCATGCTCAGAAATAAAGTCACAAAGTGTATTTCCCACAGTGTTATTCAGGTATTATTTTATTCCTCAACACATGGTGAACTTAACACATTCAGGCAAAATGTTACTTTACTGTATTCAGGCTTAGTAGAGGACAGGTTTAGATAATAATAAACAGATTGAATAAATAGATTGATTTTGTCCATTCTGTTCAAATGAACTGAGTTGCTTCAGAGCTTTGCTGTGAGTCAAGATTGTGACTGTGTGTGACTGAATAAAGAGCAGAGCACCGGAGAAAAAGACCGATCCCACTCAGGGTAAAATAAAGGGTACAAAAAGCCCTGAGATATTGATTGTTGATAAGTTATGACCAGAGTGCATTGATCCAGCAGGACAGATGCTCGCAGCATTAAGACGTAGAGACACACTGCAGCCCTGACTATGAATATTTCAGGAAAGAACAAAGAAATCATAGAGATAAGATAAGTTTTTCCCTGCAAGTTGCTTGTTCAAAAAAATCTCCAATGCTTGTTTTTCAAAGAAGAAAAACAAGAAAATATTATTTGTTGTTAAAGGCATAAAAAAAGCAGAATTTCTGCAATGCATGACCTGTGTTTAGTAGCGATAAGTTATGGTGGATGGGTATTGATCTGACCTGATGTGTGACCACAGGACATTAAGAGAACATTACACTATCCATCTGCATGTGATGACGGAAGTTCACAACGAGCAGAGACATTCAAAGATCTCATCTAAATGTTGGGATGGTGGCAATCCTTCCTGTTTTACATGGGATGTTTCAAACTGGAGAGAATAGAGACAGAAAAATGCAACACTATCTCTGTAAATCATTAGAATGTCTATAACTGAGGGATCTGAGGTGAAAATGATGAAAACACATAAGATCCACAGTTTACCAGCTCCACGTGTGGAGGGATCGGACACGAGAACAAAATCTGCAGAAGAACTGAATACATTTTCTCAGCAGCCTCCGGATGATTACGAGGAGCGAACATATTGTCACTGTGACTGGATGTGTCAGAGAGACAGATAAGTGAATTTTAATCCAATAGAATCACAGCCACTTGTGACTATAACTACATCCATAAAGATGTCACAGGGCTGCCGCTAGATAAGAAGAGCTTCATAAGACACCGTCTGAGACTCTGAGAGACAGCAGATCGTATCTTGACATCATATGTAAAGAATGGTTAGTGAGGGCATGTTGACACATACTGAAAAGACAATCTTGTGAAAGGTGCAGATATCCCCTGTCTATCACATAGCACCTACACATCATGGTTAGGCCAAAGCCAATTTAAAACATTATGTGGTCCATTTCATTAAACTGCTGCACGCACATACAACTACAATAACTATACTCCCTATAACTTCGATAATGTAAGTGTCTTCACTGATCACACTGATCACTGATAATCTGCAAAACAAGACACACGTCTGCGTTCACCTACGTGGTGATGCTCAGAGAAAAGTTACGTCCATGGACACCGCAGAAAATCTGTGGATCATAAAGATAAACATTCTGAATAACATCAGACGGGCTGCTGGCGGCTGAAACAATACATCTCATTAATGAGCAAATCAGCAGCACAAACTATGTAAGTGCATCTCTGCATTAAGAGAGCTGTGTGCAATTACACACAAAGCACAACAGTTTAACGTCACTGTCTAAATCTCTCAACAATCATTAGATCTGTGTTGATGTAAAACAAAATATGGAGATGAAGTTTAAATCCCTACAAAATTTTTGAAAAGGCAGACAAATTCATCAAAAGTCTCTACAGCTGTTAAGGCCGACTGACAGCTGATCCAGCTGTGATCATTTACAGCCGTCATCAGACACCGATGTCACTTCATGTGTCGCTTCAGAGGAAAGAACATCTCAGCTGTCTTGAAACATATTTCCTCGTTTCCTCTCAACTTAATGTAGATTTCCACTGCTGAGTACTGGAGGTACCAGACTTCAGGAGATGGTGAGGGCCTCGTGTATGTGCAGGATTTCTCAATTAACAGAAAGTCAGTGCAGTGATACAAACCGGAGAAGCTTTGAGTAAATACACACAACCCCAAACACACATAGTGGCTATACTTATATAATATATGTTTATATCGTGCGACAAAAAAGTGGACTTAAACTTCACAGAGAAGAAAATTTCCATCTTTCATCTTCTTCCACATCACTGAGTTAAAAGTTTCTCTATTACTCCCTCAGTGAAATAACATCCTAAATGTTTCTTTGGATGCAGATTAAAGAATATTATTTACGTGAAAAAGGATGGAGATTGAATAACTACAAAACTAATAAGGGAAATGCTGCTCGGAGTTTCTGTGCATTCCTTTATTCTGAAGAGAGAAGGAGATTTTGCTATTTTTAGTGCCCATCAACCTCAGATCACATCATCTGCACCATTCAATATACCAGTAAATACATCAGCATCAGCTCCGAGGCCTCTCTACAGCAGACACACAACACACACAGACTATCAGCAGAGACAGAGGGATTCTTGATGATTTTCTAATAGGGTTTATTCCTCTTTCCTGTCATTAGTCAAACGATGACAAATCCATTTGATCTCCGCTGTGTGATGTTATATGAACTTCACTAGGGAAACTCTCTCCTCTCCTGCCCAGATGAGCCTGAAACCTGAACCCTCACATTCCCTTTTTTGCGTAATTGAAGCATTGAGAGGCAAATTAAACAACAGCCCGGTGTAATTAAATCTCAGCAATACCCTGTTGTGGTAGTTTAAGCCTGTAATGATGTTTTTGCCGCACTCCTCTCTCCTGCTCCCCACCAATTAAAACCTGCTAAAGAGCGTGAAGACAGCTGGATAGAGTTCTGCTTAATGCCAGTGTTGTGGTTTTCGAGCCATCCTCCAGTGGCACTGAAATCCAATAAATGGTATAATTGTGGTTTCTTAATGACAAGACGCAGGTGCAGGGTGATTTGTTTTTCTTGATTTGGCGTGCAGGATAAGATTTACTCAAGACAAAAAAGTTGAATTCGCTTAATTGCCACAGAAACAGCCGATGATGTGATGCTAATGTGTGGAGGTTTAAGCAGGCAAGTCAAGAACAATAGGAGCATTTTCACTCTACAGAAGTCAGTGCTGAATATGTTTACTGAGACACTCGATAGCTTTGGGCTTTCAACCCTTGGCAGCATAAAAAAAAACAGTGAAATTTTGCCAGTATTTCCGAAGCATTACTCAAACTCAAGCTGGTATAAAATCATTTTGAGCCACGTGCTAGATTTTGTGAGGTCGATCCCAGTATTTTTAGAAGAAGCCTGTGCAATTTGATCACCATAGGATGAAAAAATAAAGAGTATTTAAGGTCAAGTTAGGGTAAAGTATATCAGAGGTGACGCAGGAAGTTTATTGAAATCCTCCTACACTGTCTGGAGTGATCTCCAGACATCTGACAGACAGGAAGAAGATACTGACTGTCGGTGGTCAGAGGCAAACCATACTGACTCAACTAGACCTGATAGCCTATCGTAGCACAGAGACTGAAGGCAGAGCTATTAGAAGTTAAAATGCATGTTCCACAATGTTCAGTTTAACCCCCGACATAACGTACGTATGTAAGGGAGCAGATAAACTGCCATATTCACAATAGAGCTATTTTCACAGCTTACTTACATCCTGGCTAAATCCAACACGTAACATATGCTTCCACTGTAATCAATCAAACTGGCTGCACCATGCATGAGAGGAGCATGCAACTGGTGCGTAAAAATAGGCCAGTCTTTTTATATTTTTTACACCCTCAAGTACAGAAACAGGTTATAAAGTCTCAATAGTCCTGCAGAAATAGCATATTTTTGTAGGCTAACCCTGAAATTAGCACCGGCCTGTTCTCCACAACAAAAATGCTTTGGGATTTCATGTTGGATTTTGGATTATTGCTGAAAATAAGCTCTTTGGCAAGTTTCTGATACTTACTGTACACATTTTGTTCCAGATGATAATCTTCACAGATGAACACCACTCTAATGATTTTTGAAGCGTAAATGAAATCACCAGAAATAAAAAGCTAATGTAAAACTAAACTTCCTTCTGTGGTGTGATGACGTTTAATGTCCCCAACAACCTCTGTAGTCTCTTTAGACACTTGCTAGTATTTGGACCGGAAGAAAAAATGTGAATGTACGTACGTCTGGGTTTTAGGACTCATTTCTGTGGCACTCTATATTTTCTATGAGTGGCAGTGCGTTAATGTTAATTATTGTTTCCTGCCTTTAAAAGCTGACAAGAGAGATTGAAATAGCAGAATAAATGACAGGAAATGATAAAAGTAAATAAAAATTAAAAGATGAGTGGCCAGAGCTTATATCAAACAGGGCTTCCACTTTGGGGTCTTGATGACTTAATGTCAGCATTTAACTAGCAGCTGGTGGTTGCTCAGTAACTTTACACAGCTTACTAGTCTGTAGATATTAACATAACCATTACACAAATGCAGTGAAAATTGTCAACAAAATGAACAAAAAGTGAAGATTACAATCCAAATGCTGCACATTCACTTGACGAGCAGTCCATACATATTAAGTGTAACACATGGCCTGAGTGTTACTGTTGCTTTGTTATTGCCAAAAAAAGGTTGAAAGATTCAAGATACTGTCTGCACTCACAGTAACGTAACAAGCTGTGATCAACTCATCTCTCCGCCTGTGGACAGATTATATTAGCGTGATAGCATGACAACTGTGCACAATGCAGACATGAAACTTTACAGGTGTGTACCTGAGATTAAAATGAAGGCTGAGTTTGTAGATCGGTGTGGTCCGACCCAAGAGTACTGTGTACAAAAGTACTGTGTACTCATGTAATAATGTTGCAATGACTCATGGGTCAGGATGCTAACATGTTGATGAGCATGGCAACTGGTGTCATCCTATCACAACATGGTCTCTTGTTGCATTCTGTCTTTACTTACTACACTACTACTATTCTGGATTCAGGGTTGTACCAGTTAAAAATATAGATTTTACAATATTTGTTGTTGTTTTATTTTGTAACACCAAATTTATGTATTTTATTGAACTAGAGCGACAGATTATTGTCACTGAGCGACAAGGTCTGCTCTGTGACTGTTATCCCAAAACCAATGCTGATTTCTGTTGTCATCCACTGATGAAATTATTATAACTGAGGTTCAGGAACTAGACCACGCCTCTCTCCCTCGCTAATTTGCCACCTGAGCCATCTAATCAAAACCACCTGAGTCCCTTTAACATAACACCTTTGCCTTTCCAATCCAATCACCCATGCAGACCTATGTAGGCGAGCCTAAGCATTTTTCTCCCGTACGTCTCAAGTTCTCACAGCCCTCCCCCCCCAGACCCTCTACTTCGCCTCTATCCTCCCCCACAGGACCACTAAGCAGGTCAGCATTCAGCATCGCCGTCTCGCAGCAAGAAGGTCGTCCGGAATTGGACCCTGGCCTAGGGATGTAACGGTTACCGGTGTCACGGTAAACCACGGTAAAATTCCCGACGGTGAAGGTTACCGTTTAAGTTTTAATTACCATGGTAACCGCCGCGGTCGATAACCACGGTGTGGAAAACTCGCAAGATACTTTAAGTCTCCCTACGCATGCGCAGCGTGCAACGTGCGCTTGTTATGTAGTGAAGAAGACATGGCGGAGGGAGGACGTGATAGTAGCGGCCCTCAAGGCATTTTTCCGCCTTCAAAGAGAACCAAATCTGAAGTCTGGGCGTATTTTGGTTATTATAAGAATGCTCAGGGACAGCTGGTCGAGGATGGCAGCCCTATCTGCAGGAGCTGCAAGAAGAAAGTTGTTGCGAGGGGCGGCAACACATCCAATTTACTTACTCATTTGCGCGACCATCGCCCTCAACTGTTCAGCGAATGCAAGGTAAATTAACCTTAAGCTCAGGTGAATGATGTGTGTATGTCGAGTTTTCTCTGTCTAATTTGCTGTTGTCACTAATGTAAACTGACCAGATAGTGGTATAACTGAACGAAGTTGATCCGTGATTTGACACGTTATCTGAACCGCTTATTAATTGTAGATTTCACTTTTTAAAGTCGACCTAATAATTCCCCAAATATTGATGCAGAGCTGCTGTGAGGAGGATTTGAGACAAACACGTACTGGGTGGACTGAGTTAGTGAATGCAAACTGACTGAGATGACTGACTTTCATCTCAGCTCCGTTCACCGGAGCAGCGTCCACCTGTGGCTCAGCAGCCATTAGACCAATCAGATTGACCGAGTCCATTGACAACAGACGAGCAAGCAGACAGAGACAGACAGCCAATATATATAAGAAAATATATAATACTTGTGGATTATTTGTAGAATAGACTATATATAAGAATAATATAAAATGGTGAATATAACAAGTGTCTATAGAGATAAGAGCCAAAATAGAGTATTCATAATTAATTTAACAATAATCCTTTTTGTTTTGATCTAAAAAATTATCCAACCTGTTTCTCACAAAAGTGATATGATCTAGATTGTGAGTTTTGTGATCTGTTGGTTGCACCCTTAGTATTAAGTAACAATGACAGTAATAATTAATAATGACATTTTCTATTCATTTTTTTCACAGAGAGGGTCTGCTGGCCAATCGAGTGCTACTGCCAGTACATCTCATTCTACCTCTGTAACGCAGACATTACAGGACGCGTTTCAAAAACAGGCTGCTTATACCCTAACCCTTTTAATATATAATAAATCTATTTAAATATAAATCTTGGTGAAATTATTTCAATTTATCAGTGTATCAGTGTTTTTTCAACATTTTGAAGACATTTTAAAAATACCGCGGTATACCGATAACCGTGATAATTTTGGTCACTATTACCGTGGTGTGAAATTTTCATACCGTTACATCCCTACCCTGGCCATTCCAGCACAGAAACCACGGGGGGAAATGAAGCTGTGCAAATCGAGACGGGCGCTCATTGAGATGTACCCCCACTCTGAGTCTCAAGCTCCCTGGTTCCTGGACGGACCAGAAACTCAAAACCCCCTTTCAGTTCGTCCAACGCACTCGACCCCCCTTTCCAGTCGTCCAACACACTCGAACCCCCTTTCAGTTCACCCAACGCACTCAACCCCCCTTTCTGTTCGTCCAACGCACTCGAACCCCCTTTCAGTTCTCCCAAGGCAGTCGACCCCCATTTCAGTTCGCCCAACTCACTCGAACCCCCTTTCCGTTCATCCAACGCACTCGACCCCCCTTTCCGTTCGTCCAACGCATTCGAACCCCCTTTTAGTTCGCCCAACGCACTCAAACCCTCTTTCAGTTCGCCCAATGCACTCAAACCCCCTTCCCGTTCGCCCAAAGCACTCGACCCCCCTTTCCGTTCATCCAACGCATTCGAACCCACTTTTAGTTCACCCAATGCACTCAAACCGTCTTTCAGTTCACCCAATGCACTCAAACCCCCTTTTAGTTCGCCCAACGCACTCAAACCCTCTTTCCGTTCGTCCAACGCACTCAATCCCCCTTTTCCTTCATCCACCTACCTCGACCCCCTTTTCCTTCATCAAGCCTTCTATCAATTGAAATAAAATTACCTTTATGCTAAATGATGGCGTGGTCGTTAGTGAATCATACTGTGTTTCAAGAGTGTACTGTGCAATAAAGAAATCCACCAGTTGTATGTGGTTGTGTAGAAGTGACAGTAGTATGAAGCTGCATCTCATCACTTATCACCTGTATCTCTCCTCTCCTCTCCTCTCCTCTCCTCTCCTCTCCTCTCCTCTCCTCTCCTCTCCTCTCCTCTCCTCTCCTCCCCTCTTGTTTCCATTCCTCTCACCTCCTCTCCTCTTGTTTCCTCTCCTCTCCTCTCCTCTCCTCTCCTCTTCTCTCCTCTCCTCTCCTCTCCTTCTCCCCTCTTGTTTCCATTCCTCTCACCTCCTCTCCTCTTGTTTCCTCTCCTCTCCTCTCCTCTCCTCTCCCTTTCCCTCCTCTCCTCTCTCCTCCTCTCCTCTCCTCTTCTCTGACTGGGCTGCTTGTTTAACTAGTGTCTGTACAACTGAATGGCATTCAATTATGAGTGCTATTATCAGCCTGGAGGTTAGGGCCCCGTCTAATTCACTCCTACTCTGTTGTCACAACATTAAGACCCCCCATCCCATTCGTCCGCTCCTCCTCCGTTATCTAAACTACACACATTGGCATCAGATAATAATGCCTGATTATGATGTCCACACCTCCCCCACCACTCTCCCCCACCACTCTCCCCTCACAACTCATCCCCAGTGAAATGAGAGCAGGCAGCGGATGAGCTTCTCCTATGATGCTTTAACAGCATTAAAGGCGTTGGGGCAGGTACGGTTTCCTATCAATTTTATCCAGGAGGAAACACAAGACTCACCAGCATCATTAGTGAGCAGACATAATGTAATCACTCATGAACACTGTGTGTGTGTGTGTGTGTGTGTGTTTGTGTATTTGTGTGTGTGTGTGTGTGTGTGTGTGTGTGTGTGTGTGTGTGTGTGTGTGCTAGGCAGGGGGTTGGCAGGTCTATTTTACATTCATCAGCAGCAGTGGTTATTAAAAGTGAACTTTTTTGACTTTTTGTGTAGAAATGTGTACGTCTCTGTGTGTGAGTGTGTGTGTGTGCGCGTGTGTCTGATTTCAGCACCAATGATAATTAAGGGTGAACTTGTTTCAAGATTTGTGTATCAGGAGGACTGGAGGTCAGAGGTCACACATTCATCACAGACGTCAGATACTCAGAGTGGGTGGGACTCACAGGGGGCATTTGTATATGTGTTTGGATACGTGTGTGTGTGTGTGTGTGGATGATATGAGTTATCTTTGTCAACCTGTCACAAAAGAAGAGCGTAGGAGTGAAGAGGAAGTAAGAAGAGAGGAGAGGAAACGGGAGAGGAGAGGAGAGTGTAGAGGAGGAGAAGAAACAAAAGAAAGAGGCAGAATTAGGAGAGGAGATGTGAAGTGAGGAGAAATGAAAAGCATGAAAGAAGGGAGGAGGAGAGGGGAGGGAAAGGAGGAGAGATAAAAGTTAGCAAGAAAAAGGAGAAGGAAATTAGAGGACAAAAGGAAAAGACGGAAGGAGGAGTGGTGAAAAAGACAGAAGTGAAGTGAGGTGAGGAACATTTAAAGGAGAAAAGAAAGACGGGGAGGAAAAAGAAAAGGTGTAAAGAAGAAGAAGAAAAAGATAAAAAAAAGAGGAGCAAATGCAAAGAAGGGAAAAATATGGGTTAAGGAGAGGAAGAGCAGGACAGAAAAGGAGAGATGAAGGAATAGAAAAAAGAGCAAAGAGCATTAAAACAGTAAAGAAAGGCATAAAGAGCGAGAGAGAGAGAGCAGGGCTGCAGAGGGGGAGAGAGGAGAAGAGAGGCAGAGAGAGGAAAGCTGATAAAAGAAAGAGTAGGAAAGAGGAGATATGAAAAGGAGATGAGCAGTGATATGAGGTAAAGTGAAAGAGCAAGAAAGTTGAGGAGAGATAGGGGAGAAAAAGAAGAGGGGGGAGAAAAGGAGGACCAGAGGAGCAAATGTAAAATGTAGGAGAGGAATGATGAAGAGGAGAAGGGAAGAGATGGAGAAAGGAGAAGAACAACAGGAACATGGAAAAAAAGAGGAGAGAAAGAAAGGGAAGAGGAAAATAGGAAAAGGCAGAAAAGTGACGAGAAATGGAAGAGTGTAGAGGAGAGGTGGAAATGCAGGAGAGAGAAGAGGAGGAGAAATGATGACACAGGAGAGGAGAAAACGAGGGGTGGAGAGGGAAGGAACAGAGAGGGGAAGCAGGACGAGAAGTGGAGAGCCTCTTCATGTGTGACGCATTAGGTCATAATACATCAAACCTTTCCAATGCACCATTATACTCCTCAATACTCCACACTGTGTGTGTGTGTGTGTGTGTGTGTGTGTGCTGAAGAGGGCTGTTTGCAGTTCACATGGTCCTGCAGCAATTTTGTACTTTGGCTTTTTTGTCCCTGTGATTGTGCGTCACCGATAACCTCTTCACTCATCACTGTTTGTATTTGCATTAAACAGGACATCAAGTCAGGTTTGCTCTGCTTGTAGGTCAACATGAAGCAAACTTACATGTGTGGGTTGAGTTGTTAACCCATACAACATTCACATTGTTGGTTTATTGCACAAATTTACTCACACTCCCTCATGCACTGTACTCAGTCAAACCCCAAATGCTGGAACAAAACACTGCCCTCCATGTGGAGGGCAGTGTTTTGTTCAGGCATTTGGTACAATTGGTACAATGTTGGTACAATCATTTCACTTGGGTACATTAACATCTCACTCCAGACATGTCAAATACAGCGGCCTGGTCAGTGGCACTACTCTTCAAAGTCTGTGTTCAACATCACATGCTGACTTACTGCCTCTGTCCACTGTGTTGGCTACAGTGGTCTGTGTGAGGTGAGTGAGGGTCTGTTAGCTGACCAGCGAGGCAATGAGCCCCCTGTAGATACTTATGAAGCTACTCAGCTCCAACAACGTTGGAGCATATTTTCAATTCACCATCACTTTTTGTAAAACTGCCCATATTAAAAATCCACACAGACGATTTCTCAAGTAAAACATTCTCAGAAGTGAAGTTAGTGATAAAATAAATATGAAAATTGTAAATGAAGCTGGTGGTGCCTGAACTGTAATCTGCCATCACACAGTCTGAATAGGCGCAATGCATTCTGGGACAATTGAATGTGTGCAGTAAGCTCTGGCCACATACATCTGGGTATTTCTCGTGTACACAGAATCTGCATACTATGCAGTTGAAACATTCTCAGCTTGATGTCAAACTACTATGAATAGTACATTAGGCTGTTTTGAACACGGCCAGTGTTTGATGCAGTTGTTGCCCCTCTGGTGTCACTTTGGTGCAGTGGTATACAGAGCGAGAGCGAGAGACGTCCCAGTTCTGGAGACTGAGGTTCTTGTCCCCTTTGTGACCGAGAGTCAAGAGTGATTTACTGTTACATACATAATGACGTCATTACTTTTCATGATTGATGTACTTAATCACTTACTTTAAGTTATGAGACTGTAGTTATTTTAAACACAAGTATAATCTTTTCCTCAACCTAAGCAAGTTGTTTTGGTACTGAACCAAACCGTAAAGCGTGATAGTTTGAGGCTTGAAGCCACTGACCAAGCTGCCTAACGTGACAAGCTGGTTTTTGAGGACCTGTTGGACACACTCTACCTTATGAACAGGGCTGAATAAGTTCCCGTTCAATTCTATGTGGATTTAGAAAATACTTTTATTTTGAAAGGTACACGTTACCACTTCCAAATATCTCTATGCTTTTGACAATAGTGGTAATATATAAATATGTATAAGTAGTCTACATGTTTTTTCATGTATCAGACATGTTATACACTGTTTATAAATCATCTATTAAAGTGGAGCTACAATGATTAGTTAGTTGAAAGAAAATTTGTATTAAATATGTTGATAATGAATTAATCGTTTTATTTTTTTAAATGTCAAGCGTTTGCTGGTTCCATCTTCTGAAATGTGAGGATCTGCTTGTTTGTGATTTATGATGACTTATGATTTATGAGTCTTTGGGTTGTTGGGTTGTTGGTTGGACAAAAGAACTCAACTCAGATTAGTTTCATGGCACTATACACACAACACAGCTGATCCAACGTCACAGCACAACGAGGAAAACAAAATAAAGAAGGACAAGAGAAAAAAAACTAGAATGATGATAAAATGATAATAACAACAATACCAACAGTATAATTATTGTTAATATATTGCCACCATATTAAAGCTGGAGTTTGTAGAATATGTGAAAAACGCATGAGACTGGGATGGAAACAACTGCGCTCCCCCCATCCCTCCCTGTTTCGACTCCGTAGCTCCACCCCCGTCTTTTTCCCTGAATTCTCGTGGACGCGCGCGACTGTGGCGCTTGAAATATTCACGTCGGAACTTTTCTGTCATACACTAGCCATGGCCGAATTACAGGTAAGAAAGTACTTTACCTTTCTCTCATGAACGTATGGACAAACATTACTTTTGCATTGTTTAGAAGAGCGATAGAGACCGACAACAATTATTTCTTGCTAACGTCTCAGCATGACATAGTCTGGCACTAATAACGCTACGATATTTGTCATACTGACGTGATACTTATACAGCATAACCTAATGACAACAGCAACACTTATATATCACGGGAAAGAGGTGTGAATGCTAAGAATAATAAAACAACATATAACGCTAGAGTAAACAATTACCCCCACATGCACGGACTATCGGAGACAGCAACTTTATTCAGACACTTCTTTCTTTTCACCGTAACCTGAAAATAAATAATAACTGTCACATCCATATTTACACGGCACACGTCCTCTGTATGTCGTGTATATATAACGGTATTAACAATTAATTTGACGTTGACTTTGGCTCTGACTTGCTTGTAGCTGTCGTGAGCCTTTGGCTACGGTTAGCATAAAGCTAATCAACTCACAACATTACTTGTCAATTGTGACCACAAACCGCCTGCTTTATTAGATTCACAGTCATTTCAACTACACAGCCAATTACTACCACACATTTAGATTATCAGCTACGTAAAACTTGCATTGGAGGCTCACCTGTCCAGGAGAAGAACAGCAAGCTCAGAATCCAACTTCAGCCCGATGCTATCGCGAAGCTCTCTCCACCTCGGATATGCCAATGTTTACATGCGATTTATTCCGTCTATTGTCACTCTCCCTCTTAGACTCTCGTTTCTCTACATCGGTCTTCCTTTTTTTGGCTTGCTTAGCCGTGTACACTTTTGTTGGTAATGCCGGGATAGCGGCTTTTCCTGCCAGGACGTCCGCCGTTGCACCTTCACCACCGATGGAAAGTGAACACGCATCGACTTTGGTTGAGCAACCAATTGGAACGCCCAAAACAGCTTGCTCTGTAAAATGAACTGTGATTGGCTGAACACTGCCGTCACGGCACTGATTTTTTAAAGCCTGAATACAGAGCCAAGAGGAGACAAAGAAGTCCAGTGTTCTGTCATAACACTATGAATTACAATATGCTGAAAGGTTATTATTGATTTTTGACCAAAGGACGCCTAAAATAACTTACACACTCAAGCTTTAAAACAACAAACATATAAAAATAAAAATGATAATAATAATAAAATAATTCATTTGACATTTTCACAGAGCCCAGTTTCTTGACATTTTACAGATGATTTAAACGATAAATCGATTAATCGTGAAAATCGTCAGATGAATCGATAAGTAACATAATTAAAAGAACATTAAGTTACTGATAATAACTCATCAAAACATTAGGTTCAGTTATTGTGGTAGTTTTCACAATGCCTCTACAAGAGCAGACAACTGTTTTTTAATCCTTTCAATACTGTACATAAGACATTAAGACGAGATATGAAAGCTATAAAAGAAACATGAGGCAATATAAAAATATAAATTGGATTTAAAAAGCCTAAAATAAAGTCTGTGGCTCGACAAAGGTCACGTCTCCTTCGTCCAGTGTGAGCAGAGACAGAGAGTGAAGGAAGGGGAAGCACTTTAATGTCAAGACAGAATCAATATGGGTAAAATAATGGCTTCAACGAACAACAGTTGCCTTAAATATTGCCCATGTGTAATGGCTTTAGTGATGGAGGATCAATGCAGTGGATCAGATCTGTTCTTCCTAACGTGGCTTATCTGGCGTTTGACATACAGAGGGATTTAAACCAGCCTTTAAATGAAGCTTTATTTTATCTTCTGCTTTAATTTCTTTTAGCTCATGTTTGTTATTCATACTTCTATTTATCGTATTTAAATATACTGTAGATTTAAAAATATGTAATATTCTTCTCATAGCACAGACTGGACGATGTGTGTCCAATGAACCGGTATGCTAATTGTTACATTTAGGAAAAATAAAATAACTGCTGTCTTAATTTGGGAATTTCACCTCAGTTGTCGGAATTGAATGTATTTTCAAGAACGCTCATTTCAGCAAACTGTGCTTCACTTAAAGGTAAGTCCGGTAATGTTGATGAGGAGAGAGGAAAATCCCGAGGTCGGCCGAGACGGGTTAGCTGAATGTCAGACGCACACTCATAACTGGAGTGAAAGTGCACATGGAGGGGATTTCCTTTCCCACCCACCAGTGTGTGTGTGTGTGTGTGTGTGTGCATGTGTGTGCGTGTGTGTGTGTTTGTGCGCGTGCATACGGTTGTTTGTGTGGTTGCAGAGGTGCACTGTAAGCATCCACGCATATCTGTGTGACATTCAGGTTGGTGTAGGTGTACGTAGAGTGAATTAAATGCAAACTGTGGTTGGAGAATAAATATGCATTTTTTCAAATCTATACTTAGCTTACAAGCTAACTTTGTGTTTGTTAACACAAGACTGATGTAGACTTCCTGTATATCTGCAGCACATGCAACAGTTTTTATAAATGACATTCACCAGTGACATTGTAATCATCTTTGGCTGGTACTTCAGCCAAACAAACTAAAAACTGGTGACTACTTTTTCAGGAATTTGTGTCTCAGTTATGTTTCCTCCTAAAAACTATCACTCTTTCTACACAGCATTTGAATTTAAAACTATTATCGTTAATTGGATCTTCTGGTCTTTACTTCAAAGGTGGAATATGTAAGAATTGGCCACCTGTTGAACTCATACTCAAAACAAATATGTGGCAGCATATCACCAGAGTAACAAGGTACAAGGTACATTTATTAGTCATTTTTTAACAACACTAGGGTTTCAAAAACAAAGCAAGGTTTGATTCCTTTGTGCTACATGCATAGAAAAACACTGTCAATTTAATAAAATGGAGTGTGGGAGGATGAATTGAGGAGCTGCTCTGTAGTCTGGTGGTACAGCAGCAAATACTTCTGTATCTGTTGTCAGATGGCAGCAGATACTTCTGTATCTGTTGGCAGCAGGGTGAACAGACTGTGGTTGGGTGGCTGTTGTCTTTTAGTATACTTTGGGCACACAGACCTGGGGGCTTCCGGTGTTGTGCACTAACTTAGAGGAGGTGTGGCTACCAATCCGAACTCTGGGGTCTGCTTGTGAGGAAGTCCAATATCCAGATGCAGAGTGTTCAGTTGTCCTTCATGGTGAGATGCTGTTGAATGCTGAGCTGAAGTCAACAAACAGCATTCTGATGTAGCTGTTCTTATTCTCCAGGCGTGAAGAGTGAGTCAAGGGCAGTAGATATGGCATCCTCTGTGGATCTGTTGGTTCTGAAAGCATACTGGTGAGGGTCCAGGCTGGCAGGGATGTTGTCTTTTGATTAACTCACAAAACACAACCTGTTATTTGCTAGTTACTTAAACATTAGTTTAGACACAAGTAGTCCCTCACTACATCCTGATTCTCTGATCGTCGGGCCGACCAGCCAAGTAAATCATCATCCAACCAGTCGCTGCTGAGTCTTTTTCACCGGTGAGACAATGTGAAGCTGTTTCCTTTGGTACATATATCTTTTTATTTCCATCAGAGTTTTATTCCCGACAACGTGGAGAAGACTTTAAAGCAGCCTTTAGACTTTGATAATAGGAAATAAAATTAATAAATTACATACTTCATTATTTATCATTTAGACATTTTAAAATCTTTATATTTCTACCTGGTCAGTTCTTTTTGAGTGGAGTTGTTTTATATATAAATGTTTTACAAACCTCAATGATTAAAAAATCTATCATACAAAGAATACAAATGTATTCCATTGGCAGTATGAGGTGTTCAGTCAACACTTATCTCGTAGTTAACAGATATCTCTGTTACAGTGCTGGTGCATAAGGAAGACAGAAGATTTTAGGTTGCAGTACCGCAGTTGGCCACAGGGATAAAATCACAGAAAGGTTAACTCCCAGTACATGAGGGTCATCTTATGTCTGATGTACAATGTTGTTATCTGACAGAAGTAACGACCACATCTCTTGACACTACTGCCACACAGTTTCTCCTTTGACAGTAAATGGTGTGATTTAATTAAAAACGTTTTGTCTAATAATTCTTAAATTCACAAAATATTTTAAACAGTATTTACATCTCAACAATAAGCTTGATTTTTTTGTAGTGTTTCTGTGTGATTTCATGCATTAGATAATTCTTAATGAATCCTAATGAATGTATCCAGTGATCTCTATACTATAACAGTGTCATGTGGACTTCTATACTGCAGATTGTGTGTGATGACACTGAATATTAAGATATATTTACACACTACATAACCCTCCACCATCTGTTTTAATGACAGATGTCTTAATATTCACGTTTTGGTTGAATAATATCTTTGCATTAATATTTCTACACATTCATCCTCATCGAGTCGAGCAAGAGAATTTGGAGATATGGATTCAATATTTTCTCTGGCAGAGCAACAAGCCCCCTCCACACTTCACTGTCTCAGGCTGTCTCCGTCTGTCTTTTCACCTCTTACACAAATATGATTCATACCTACAATTAGCATACAATCAGCCTTCATAACATTATTTTTATTTTCTTCATTCATATCATTTAACTGCACAATGAACTCTGAATTTGATTTGTCATTTTATCAACTAGGACTAATCGATTTATGTTGAACCATCCGGCTTCCACAAAGAAGAAAGTGGAAGCAGAAGCAGCCATGTTGTGATGCTGATGGATGGTCCATTTGTGGGTCTGACAGTGTGAATCCACTGAAGCTCTTGTGAACTTTACCACAGGGTTTGGATGGGATTCAAGCCAGTTTTGACAAACAAGGGTCAGGGATTTGGTTCCTGGGGTGAAAAAGGTCAGAGTTAAGTTTGTTCACCTCTGACCTCCAAGTTCAGCCAATCATTAGTAACTGTCCTCTGCTTGTCCACAGATTCAAACACATCAAATAACGTGAAGACACAATAGTGTGTCTTTTCTCTGAAGCAGAGACTCACAGGCTGCCATATGGACTGCATTCACAGTAAAACAGCGTAAGTTGTTTTTATTGCTGCTCTAAAGAAAAATATGTCTTGTGAAGTTCAGAAATATGGCACCAAGTTTAAGAGGCCGTATTAAGCTGTTTGGGTGTCTCCCTTTGCCGGTGTGTTTACTTTTTTGGTGCAGGTAAAATGTCGGCAAAGTTACAAAGCCCAAAGTCCACGTCAAAAAGTGCTCTTGAACAGCCTGAGGTGCCTGATCAGTAGTCCAGCCTTTTGTTCCGTTACTTATTTATGTCACTATGTAACACAGCACTACCTCCAGCTAGGTGCCTGCTGTCTGCCATTGTTGTGCAAAGATGTGGAAGGAGTGAGCAAAGCCACCCATTTCTTTGTTGCTGGCTGCAGGAACCAATGCAAAAGTCTTCATTTACTTCCACCAACTGAGGAAGACAAGATATTTAACCCTTTTTTATATATAACCCGTCCAAAAACACACTCCACTGGAAGTCTAATTTCCACATTTCCACTTTACAAGGTAATTTATTGGTCATTATACAACACAGAGTTGGCCTTCATGTAAACAGCAACAACAAGATGGTTATGATAATGTGGTCGTCATCTTCATATCAAAAGTTCAACATCTGGGAATCTCTGTCCATCAACCTTGACTGTGCGTAAGCACCAAGCATCGATGTTATAAACACAGAGTCCACCTCTCCTCGTCCAACTGTAGTCCTGCGTTCTGTCAGCTCAGAACACGGTCCCCTGCTGCTCTTAACCTAAAACACCCATTTTTTTGTCCATCGATGATGATGATAGTATTTCTGCCTGAGCAATACATGTGTCACAAACAAAGCTGACAAATGATGGTCAGAAAACTCAAATGTAGCACAATTTAGAGGAGCTACCAGCCGATGAAACAAATATACAATATATAAAAAATATATATATACTGCACACATAGGCCAAAATTTCACAAAGACATAAATGCAGACATGAAGTTATGTGTATTCGCATGTTTGGGCTGTTTGATCCAGAAGAAGCTGTAGATGTGTATAAACTGGGTGATACAATCGGAACAAATGGTCCAGAAGACAGTTTGAAAGAAGTGAGCTTACCAGACTTCTGTCGCCCGGTCTTCATCTCTGCTGCAGGTCTAGGGTTTGTCTTTATCGGGAATCAGACTATCTCCTCTTGAGGTACAAAGTGGTGTTAGGAGACAGGGTGGGCTGGGGCAGCTAGTTAGCATGCTAACTTCAATAGACATAAAATAGTATATAGACGTCTTTGACATAACGTCAACACTGTTGTTTCTTCACATTCTGTTGATAATGTCAGTTCATTCTTTGGATGTTTAAAACTTAAATTCTGGCCATACATTAAAAATGGCACCTTTAACTGTCCATCATGAGTCCGATCATGTTATAAGACTTCTTCTTAAAAACCCTTTCTCCCTTACAAATGACCAACTGAGTGTGCTTGAATTATTGCTTTATACAATAATATCAATGTGTGTGCGATTTAAGCCCCTGGAGACTTCTCAAGGCGGCTCATCAAAGGAACTCCTTTACCTGTTCAAGGTGAATGAAAGAGGCAACATGCATGTAACCTTCCAAAACTATGTTATTCTGTCACTTAATATTCACAGATCATCGTGAATATAAGAGACAAATACAAATTTATTTGTATGCATTTGTGATCCCCTTCTTACCGATCTACATGTATTCTTACATGTGCTTGTACTGGGTCATAGCACACACTGTAAGTGAGCTGCATCTTTTCTATAATGCCATCAGTGTTAGATAGATGTAGAGACATGTGATCATAGGTAACCTCAGCCTGAATTAAAACAAAACATGATCCACCAGGTCCCAAACCAAACAGGCCAATTAACCAATTAAGTCCACTCATTAGCTCACCTAGCTGTCTTAATGGACTTGTTGAGAGTCAAAGCAATAACATGGTGATAGGATTACTCTCAATATCAGGAAGACAAGAAGTGGGGGAGGCTGGATGTGGATGAATGTGTGGACCAAATTGAGGAGAGTGATGATGCTAATAATCTGTTAAGTGTTTGTTTGTGTGTGTGTGTGTGTGTGTGTGTGTGTGTGTGTGTGTGTGTGTGTGTGTGTTCGTCTGTATGGGTGTAATTATATCAGTAGCCAATATGTGAATAGAGACTGTTTTTATTAGATATGGGTTGTGGTTGAATTAGTGTCATCCAGCTTCTATATGACGATATGAAGCCATTAGGCTGAATTTAGAGAAGAGAGTTCGTCACCGCTGCAGTCTGTTCAACATGTCTTCATACCTGAACAACACAATTAGTCACCTGCCAATCTCTCCCTAAATGACATTTATGACGGTTGGAGGGTACCAGTGACAGGTGCAGTTTGGTATTAGCCTGGGTGAGGTAGACAAACATGCCACCTTTCATTTCTTCACATGCATCTGTTTTAGGACCAACCAGTCTACATTGGAGCTTGTCTGGAAATTCACTGAAATTCACTTCTAAATATATGAAGACAACACTGATTCTGCACCCACACAAAAAAATACATTCAGCCTTAATACTCCTTTAAATCTTACATTTCTGTTTTATTGAAGATTTTCTTTTATTTGTAAATTTTTAGGCAATTTTCAAAACGCCCCATCTCTGAAGATGCACTGTCACACTGCATAGTTTCAGTGCATGTGCCAGTATTTATTCCCCCGAAGCAACACCGTTGTTTTTCAGACCTGTATTTCAGATCTCATCCTCCATCTTTAATTTCTCGCTCTGTGCTGAATGTGTGGAGTTGAAGGAATACATGTCATGCCTGGATGACTCTTCCTGACTGCCTGGATAACACTGAGGTCATTCATCTTCCTGACACCCTCCCACACACACACACACACACACACGCACACACACACACACACACACACACACACACACACACACACACAAAGAATGTTGTATTTCAAATAAAAGAGCACCATTGATCACACATTTAAATAAAGCATGAAATTATGAAAGTTAAAGTCAATGGGGATGATCAGATAGTAATGGGAGAGATACACATGTTTAATAATGCCTGAATGCCAGTCTCCCATTTACCGCCCTTTAAACCTTTATGACTCTAGTTCAATGGATAAGAACGTACATATACAGTAAGTGTGTGTGTGTGTGTGTGTGTGTGTGTGTGTGTGTGTGTGTGTGAGTTAATGTTTATATAGGTCACTTGACTGGCCAGGATCCTAATCACCCAGGCTATTAGAGAAGGGCCAAGCCTCATAGGGTTCCAGCGGTGTAATAATCTGTCTGCGTAGATTTTATGGTTCTGATTGACTGGTTCTGATCGACTGGTGCGGTTCAAACTATTATCTCTGATGAACTGTCTGAATAAGACATAACAATGCAGTGATAGCAACTACAACATTTGCTGTAAATGGAACAAACATTAAGAAGTAATCGTAATCTTAAATATTAAATAATATTGTATATGAAGCCTTGTTACATAAAACACTTCTGTGACGTCAGATGTCACAACAACATAAAATAATGATCTATGATCTATTAAATGTAATTTATTATTATCATCTTCATTATTACAATTTTCTTTAAAATGATTAAACTATACAAATCTTCAAGACATTGCATTGTGTTTCTGAACACCTCAGTCAGAACAGTGGCAGCAGTAAGACATGTTCGTCCCTTCAGGGCAGTTTCAGACAAACACTGATAGACTTCCATGGTACTGTTTTCTAACTGTAGGCACAGCAATGCAGTCTGTATGGGTTGACTATTTTCTTCATACAGTCACTTGTTTCCCAACCTGCTGATGAATGTAGTTTAAATTGAACACTCCCAACACTGCATACTGTTATTGTATATCTCCCCAATAGTTGAACTGTATAGTTTTATTAATTACACATCATCAGGCCCAGTGACTCAACAGTGCCACTGGTCTTTATTTTGCTTTAAAAAGTACTGGCCTTTACATCTAAAGGTATCTTGTGAACTCATAAATGGCGACCCATCCATTGATGATCACTGTGTAATGTTCAGCTTGTGACTGGAGGGTCAAATCCCCGGACTGGCAGGAAAAATCTGGGCAAGGAAAGTGAAAGGCAGCACTTGCTTCACCATCATTACCACTGCTGAGGTGCCCTTGAGCAAGGCCTTTATCCCCAACTGCTCTGCTAGAGCTGCTCATTGGCCAACAGATCAGAATGTGGTTGTACTGGGCAGCTTCCCGGCGTGAATTAATCAGGACGTTCCTCAAAAACAAATAGTGTACTGCAAAATCAGTCACCTTAATGCATCATCATTACAGCTGCCTGCTCCCAGAGGTTTGGCCTTACTGTAAACATTACTATGTCTTCTGTAAAGCTATCCATCTAAAATGGGGTCTTGTGATAAGTGAATTTTTCTGGAGTTTACTTTAGTTTCACTGGTTACTTATAAAATCCTCCAGGAACGAAGATGGACTGTGAGGGGATTTTGGCGCAGTGGTCACAGTTGGTATTGCAGCTCTGATCAGATCTGAGCAAACAATTCTCAAACCAAAGTCTCAAAGAAGAGAAACAATTTCCTTTACAGTAGTATCTCAGTACTGAATGTAACTGCAATCTAAAGGTAATCATAATATTTTTCCTGGAATTCATATTTGCCTGTTGCCTAGGCAACATAACCATTATTGTCTTTTTACACTCACACAAACATCCCCAGTTATGATGCAATACTTTAAAAAAGAGGCAGGACCACGAGGAACCAGAAGCAGTGTCAGCCATTTCTGTCCACAGAAATTATATTTCTGAAGTTGTAATCCTGCTGATTTAAGAAGTCAGTAAATAATTGGTCTTTTCCCATCATGCCATGAGCAGCCTCCATCCGATCTGATCTGGTATAAAAAAAAAAGGGCGGAAATAACATCTTTTCATCAAATCACTTTAGCAAGCTCTAAGGAGCCATTTTGTTTCTGGGGTGTTATGGACCGAATCAATGCAATGTTGTGGTGACAACAACAGTTACTTCCAGGTAGACAACTGGTAACTGATGTGTAATCAGCAGACTCATTCTCAGCTGTAACTTTAACATTTAAAGATATATAGTAAAACAAGATGCTCTGAACTACCTGATGTGTCAACTGTGCTTACTTTATGTTTTGTTTTGCTTTGCTATCACCGTTGACGTCTCGGACTTATGCTAACTGAGGCTAAACACAAGCTGTCATTTTGTTTAACAGGTAAATTAGATCTCCAACCAAACATTAATGAAGATGTTGCTATTAATGAAAGCATCAAACATGCATCTTATACAAATGACATCCAAACATTTTGAAATAACTCAGCATGATGATGTCATTTTCAACATTAATGCAGTGGCATACAGGAAGAAAATAATCTCACAGGAACTTCTTTATTATCCGACAGGGACCACATTTGATTTCTAATAGAAACAGCACATATATTTTATTTTTTTTAACATAAAATGTGATCAAATTAACCATCGGATGTGAGCTAGACTTTGGAAACTACTTTTGATTGAGCCCTTGTGTTGTTGGGGGTCATTAATAGAGGCAAAAAAACAAAAAAACAACAGCAGCAACAACAAATACACAGATGACAAGTGAAGACAAAAGGCTGATGTGAGACATTAATTACTGCTTCTATAGTGGTTAATTATTGTGATGGACAGCAGCTTATTGCTGAGAGAAGCAGCATGTAATGCACTCATTGACTAATGGCTCAACTTCCACCATGTTTGTACAGCACAACACACACACACACACACACACACACACACACACACACACACACACACACACACACACACATATACACACAGGAGAAGGTTAGTTGGACTCTACCTAGCCCTCATGTCTCAATGTGACTACTGGTAGTAAATTAAATAGCGATTAGTTGAGGTCATTTGTTAGCCTGTCTGACACCGGTCCAGCTCCTGGGAGGTGCTGGAAGATGAATGGAGCGCTCCACAAGTACGAAGTCAACAGGTGAAGATTAACTGGCTTTAATGATGCAATTTGCTTAATGTCTTTGCTATTTTCTTTCTATCTGTCTTCTGCCTTTTCTTTAGAAACAAAGTAAACTGTGAAGAGACGCACAAACACTGTGAGAGCTGCCTGTTTCAGTGCACACTTAAATATATGAATTCATTTACACCACAATCACACCGCTACACAAAGGTGCATTTTAAACTTCAGTTTCATTAAGAAATATCTATTGAATGTTGCATATTTTCATTTTATTTCTTAAAATGTGAGTATGGCTGTTTTAGAAACTGCCTACTGTTACATACTACTGGGAAAAAAACAAATGCAGTGTGCAAAACAGCACTTGACCGTTGGTTCGTGGGTAGCTGGGAGATATCTTAGTAGCTCAAAATGAATGTAGTTTCATTCAACATCATCAAATCAGTAAGTCAATAATTAAAAATCTCCTCATGAAAATGTCACTTTATTATATTCTACTGGCAGATTTATTCATTTGAACCTTCAATAAGTGAAATTCTGTCAATCAGTGGAATTGAATCTTTAAATCATGAAAAACATCAAACAGCAGAACATGAATCTGTTTTATATCAATAGATTTCTGTTATTTTCCAAATTCAAACAGCCGCCATTGTGTAAAGTTAGCAGAGAAGGTGTAACACGTGTCTGTGTGCTCATCTCTTTCCCTCCCTCGTTCTGCTGAACATGGAGTGAAGTGAAGATGACACATAACACAACTGTGAGATGCTGCTGAACTCTTTGACCTGTGAGACTCTGCTTCTCTGCAGCTGGAGGCATCCATTAGTTCGCAGCAGCAACATTATTTCAGCCACAGCCTTCACTCCTAAACTCACTGAGGATGGGTATTGATGGGACTGTCAGAGTCATCATCTTCATCACACACAAACACACACACACACATGAAATATGGTAATACATTTACCTACAACAGACAGGTATACGCTCTTTCTCCATCATTCTGTAATTATGCTGATATTAAGGAGTGTTTATTGCTGTTACAGGACATTAGCATTAATGTTTTCTGATGATAGTACAAAAGTCAAATGTCAATAGTGGAGCCCGCCTCAGTCTAATGACTGAGGCTGGGGATCACTTTAATGAGTGGAAACCAATTATCTGTGACCTGCTGATCTTTGGCTGCTCCCATGTGATCCTCCAGATCGGCTGCAGATGATAAATGAGAGCTACGAGATTCATTCCTAAATGATAAAGCCATCACTTAAAAAATGAGATTTTGAACCCTGAAAACTGATGGCTGCCCCGGGGTTTAGAGGAGGGATTACTTCAAATGACTGGCATCCTGAAATGACTAATTAAATACATCAGTTTCACTACTTTTGTTTTATATGAATATCATGTGGGCAGCATGGAGATCAGGTCACATCCAGTCTGTTCTTGTCGTATGGTCTCTGTCTCCATCAGACTCATACCTTTTCTAAATTCTAATGTTGTTGTCATTTATCTCTTGCTGCATACTAAATACATTATCATTTTTGAGTATTTTTGTATCAACATCCCTCTCTTTCCTATGAAGGACTTTGAAGTTATTATTCAACCGAAGCTATCTCACATATATACAGGTCCTGTGTAGAATTTAGGTGGATTTATGGAGAATTATTAACAGAAATTGAATATGATATTAATAATTATGTTTTCAATAGTTTAAACCAAGAACTGCATTTTAATGACCATAAAATGAGCCAGGAAGTGTGTGCTCTTCCACGGTACAGCAGCCCAGAACAGATCAATCAAACACTGACTCTAGAGAAGGCCCACCATGGCGGACGAGGGGTATTCAGTTGGTTCTAATCTGCAACCAGATCTCACACACTCGTGCTTTAGGACTGCATTAACTCACATTGAAACAGCTCAACATTATTGACAGTGTATTTTTTGATTGCTCATCTTCAACTTCGGATGATAAAGTTCATTTATATAGTCACATGTGATTTGGGATGACGGCCCATAATTTAAACAACAGTTGACCGTTGGTTGGTAAGAAGCTCTTTCTCTGTTTCTGTACAGTTTGTTTTCCATTTAAACAGCCATACCTCACAGACTGGGTCGTACTAACATTCGACCACAACAGAAAGAACAAAGCACCTTATTATTGGCCATTTGTTTTTAATATTAGGTAACAGCTGTGGTTAAATCATGTGTTTCATACACACACAATACCTGATGCAACATCACTCTGAACTGCTCGGCTGAAAGACCCATTAATGTATTAAAATATATATCTAAAAACAGATAAAAGGGAAAAATGCATTCATATGAACTTGAGGGAACATATACAACCATAAACCAAAGTAGTGGAGATGAGTGTGGATGAGGATTTAAATGTATCTGTCCCACATCGTGGCTTTGTTAATTAGTCTGCTGGAGACGGATGTTGCGTCTCCAAACTGTGATGGGGACAAAGTGTATTATTACTGAACTACTTTTAGACATGAACCTGAATGAAACATTTACATGAATTGATACAGTCATTAGAAAGATGGTTAATATACCTGGCTGGTATTAAAATACAGTCATCATGTGTAATTATTCATATTCATATTCATATTCATATATATATATATATATATATATATATATATATATATATATATATATATATATATATATATATATATATATATATATATACATATATATGTATATGTATATATATATAGGATACATTTGAAAATCTGCACTCTGTTGATAGCAATAATAAAGAAAACACAACACAATGGATCTGTTCTCTGCCTTCCTGTCATGATGCACAGCATGTCATCCACCCACACACACCATGTGCAGACACACACAGACACGTGTTACTAAGAAGGAATCATTGAAACTTCATATCGTCTTTGTTTCACATCTACTTTGCCAGTATTTATTGCAGCTCCTATCTCTCCCCTGGAAGAAAAACACACACATGCCCGCACTAACACACACACTGCTGCATCCCACACACACATACTGTGTTCTCATGTGACAGATTCCTGCTCTCTTTAGGAAACAAAGCACAGACAATCATCTTCTACATGTAAAATCACAGGTTTAGATGAGGATTAGCTTCAGCTCAGAGCTGAACTGACCCATTCCGGGACACAGTGAGGTGTTCCTGGGGACAAAACAAGCTTAGAAGTGGCTGTTGCAGTGGAATGAGGCAGGAAGTGCAGCCCAGACAAAGGTAGTAAGCGGGCATCAAGGTGAATGACTGTGTTGTGCCAGGTACTGTCCATCAGCAGTGAAGAAGCAGGGAGGTAGATGCCTCCAGCAGCCGTCCAGCGTCAGACAGTGAGTATCCACAGCAGCGCAGCAGACACTTCTCCGCTCACTCCTGTGATCTGAATCACAAAAACAGTTCTTAATTAATGTGCACATTTCAGCATTAATTTGAAAGATGGACCAACTCGTGTTTTTTCTTTTTGCCTTTTTGCTCATTTTACACCAGAACTTCCTCCTGCCGCAGTTTCCAGGCTGGTATTTGGTATTAACATACTGTCCGTTGTCTGTGAGCAGGTTTCAGAGCAGATAGAGAAGCTCTCCTTCGAAACAGTGAGTGGCTCATTTCATGGAGTGGAACGTAGAGGGAGCAAAAATGGGAATTTTTTCTCTTTTCTAAATAATATTCACACGTATTTCTGTGTGTGGGTTTCGAGTTTTGCTGCATTTGGATGTTTTATTTTAGGGAACATTTTTCAGAGTCAGTGTAATCAGATTAATACAATTTAACAACATAAACAAACTGTAAAAGCACTAATCCCATTGTAATTCATCTACACCTGTCACAAATCTGCAGTTGTCTTTTTGGATTTTTTGTTCTACGTTATATTCACAATTTAACAATGAAAGATAACCAGGAGATGAGGAGAACAATTTGTTGTTGTTAAACTGAGAAGACCAGTAAAAAACATCAGACACAAAGCTTCCCATCCATCATCTTCCCCCAAAATAATCTTATAATCACACTTTTAATTCAAGCAGCAGAATCATTCCAGTGAAGCAATATTCTAAAATAGCAACTATCAGATTATGTTAATTCTCTTCTCCACGTCATGTGTTATTTCAGTGCCCTCTTTCTTACATTCCTTTGATGGTCAGCCTCAATAGAGGAAAGAGCCACCTACACCAAATTACCAAGAAAAACAGAAACCTCCCACGGCCGGAGAGAAGAAAGACAATCTGCCGGCCAAACAGGCAGTCATCTCCCACATGGTCAGCCTCACCGCTGTGTGTGTGTGTGTGTGTGTGTGTCGGGGGTGTCCTGGCAGTGCGGGGTGACAAGGGGAATCTGAGGATGTGGGTGGACAGTGAAAGGCTCTGAGCTGATGAAGGTAGAGAGACAATGAGAGTGAATGAGAAGGGGAGAGAGAGCAGAGCAGAGTTTAAACATGTCTGCTTCATTTACATGACACACTGAACTATTACTATTACTATTACTGCTGCCAACCAGCCACCGATGTGTGTGATGATTTATTCTGGTAATGCTTTCTGAATTATTTCCAAGGAAAGAACTGAAATGTTAAATTCTTCAGAAATTTGCTGGATGGATGATTGAAATAGTTCTGATTGTAGATTTTTTTTTAAAAATCAGCAGTATTCAGTTGAAACTTTAAGTAGGAAAATTATTCAGGGGGTGTAATCAATGAATACATATTAATACACAGTTCTGATTGGTCAAATAGTCCTGTAAGCTCTCACATGTCTAAACTAATAATCCAACAAAACATTACATGAGCATATTCATTTTGGTTGAACTCCCAAAAGATTCTGTTCACAGTATGAAATAAGTTTTTAAAGTTAAGATATGAAATGAAGAAATGTTAGCAAATCTTTTCTCCAACAAATGTTCGATATGTTTTATTTGATGAAAGATTGAAACAGTATAAAATCATAAATGTAAAAACCAAAACAAATATATATATATATATTATCACACAACTGTGGTATTTTTTAACTCCATCAAAATGTAAAAATTCTTATGGAGTTTAATTTGACATTATGGTGAATATTTTATAATCTACTCGTGTCAGATATTTAGTGATTGTAATCTGTCTACTCGACATCTGTTGCTCGTCCTCTGTTCCCTCCTCTTTGGCTCTCTCTGAGGTTTCAAACATTTTTCCCTCCAAAAAGATTTTTTTTTTTTTTTAGGGGGTTCTTGACTTGAATCACAGGTCAGAGGCCAGAGGATGTCGTACACTGTACAGATTGTAACGCCCACTGAGACAATGTGATTGTGATTTTGGGCTGCATGAATAAAACTGACTTGACTTTAAACCACAACATCCATCCTGCTGTTCCAGAGCAGTCCTATCACACAGCTGTCCTCACATGGACCTGCTCTGTTGTCCTCAGTGCAGATGTTCAACCATCCATTCTTTCATATTTGTTGGACAACTTCTGGTCACTAATGTACAATATTTATTTTGCTAATTGATTTTTAAGTGTCAACATCAGGAACATGATGTCATTATAGGCTGAAAAAACTATGTAGCTGTACAAAGTCTCTTTTGTAGGAATGATGAAGAAAATAACTGCATTTGAAAAATAAAACCACTTCATTCATGTAGGTGCAAATATGAACTGCTTTTTATTTCTTACAGACAATAAATTCATTAGAGGTTGGACTGACTTCAGTTTTCAGTTGACTGTATGTCCCTGAGTTCCCCATTAAACAAAAAGTGAAATTAATTTGAGTTTTCCTCAGTCCTGTAACTTTATCACCCGTAGAGGCACAAAGGAGAAAGATGAAACTGCAACAGTATAAATAAAATCAAATCTTGAAATTTCACGCAGATTTGGGGCTAAATCTCCAAATGGGGCTTGGAAGTGTATTTTGTGTTGAGCAGAAACACAAAGGGATTATGTAAGTGAGCCTGTGATGGCAGCAGCAGCAGATAGATGTTGATTGATCTGGTGATGAGGGAGCTGGAGGGGACCGGGCCCCCGCTGCCTCTGGAACCAATGCTGAAATAAAAGACTGGTAATGGAGCGGCCGGCGAGGCGTGGGCGCACCAAGCGTTCGGCCATCAAACCCCAAAGGCCTCGTCAGCGAACCTTCTTCTCTTTCTCTCTCCCTCCCCCTTCTCTCTTCTTTCAGTCCATCCTTCTCTTCATTGTTTCTTTCTTCTCTCTTTGTTTTTCTGTACATACTCCTCTCGTTCCATCCTTCCTTTCTTTCCTTTTGCTACCTCCTCGTCTCTGCCCTGTCCTCTTTCTTCTCATCTCCCTCTCTTCCTCCTAGTCCCCACATTTCTTTCCATTCTTGTCCTCCCTTTAATTCTCTCGTTTTCTCGTCTTCTCCCATTCCCTTCTTTGCGCCGTCTTTTCCTTTCCTACTTCCTTTACCTCTTCTCTGGCCTGAACTTAATTTCTTCCTTCCTGTCCTTTATTTCTGTTCCTCCCCGGTCCATTCTTGTTCATTTTTCCTCTCTTGTTTTCACCTTCTTAAATTATTTTCTTTCATCCACCTTACGTCTTCATTCCTCTCCTTCTCTTCATTGCTATGCCTTCTTGTATCCTTCTTCTCTTTCTGGCTGGACCGCATCAAAGCAGGGCCCACCCTATAAACCCAAAGGTCTGTCCCATTGGTCGATCCAGTGGTGGAGTTTCCTCATTGGCCGTTTTTCTTTTAAAATGAATAGGTGTGGATGCTTCATTTATGTCCTGGGGACTTTTACAGTGTTTCTGCACACTGACATCCATCATAGCCTCGTTCCAGCTGTACTGCACACTGCTGCTCTCTGAAGACTGCAGACTAACGCTAACTGACAAGGTCTCGTTCAAGTCAAACAATCATCATTCCTCCATACTGTACATGCTCCTGCCATATATTAGGTTTCAAGTCTTGTTCTTCATCTCCTTACCTCAAATCTTTATTCCTTCCTGTATCTCCTCCCTTCACTTCCTCTCATTTGCTTCACTCCTTTCCTTGGTCTTCTCCTCCTTCCTCCCTCTCCTGTCTGATCCCTGCTTTCTTTCTTTCATTTTTGATCTACTCTACTCTTCTCTACTACTACTACTACTACTACTACTACTACTTCATATTTCTGTCTTTCTCTTCTCTCCTCTGCTCTTCCTCTATTCTTCTGTTCTTCATCCAACTTCCTTCTCTCTTCCTTCTCTCCTTTCACAGTCTTTGCGTCCTTTTCTCCTTCCATTCTCTCCTTTCTCTGCTGCCTTTGTCTACTGTTTCCAGTCTCTTCTTCCTCTCCCTCATTCACTAACTCCTTCCCTTTTTTCTTTGCGTCACTCCTGTCCTTGTTTCCATCCTTCTCCTCCACCCTCCCTACACCCCATCACTCTCCTTCCCCTCTCCTCCTCTCTTATCTGGCAGGGCTTTCACTCCTCTCTCGCTTCTCTGCCACAGTGTGCAAACATTTTTGCGTTCGTGGGCGAGACAAGAGAAAAACAGGCCACATTATCTGAGGACGTCCCCGCAGCCAAACTGTTTCCTCATCTGAGTTTGTGGAGGCGGACGAGAAACATTCCTGAAAATGTGAAACATTCAGATGAGGCTTATTAACGCCGGGGCTTTTCAAATGCTTTCAGTGTTCTGCAGAAACTTAGAAGCTTTTGTGGCGGCTCAGCTATTGTCAATGGACCGCTCACACAATCAGCATCTTCTGTTTTCAGACTGAGCAGCCTCACTGTGGTCTAAGCACACTGCTGTCAATGACCTACTGTATACAAGGGTCATCATGTGATGTGCATTGTTGAAGGATCACCGTGTCATACTGCATTGTTACAGATTACTGGTGATGATTGAGGGGCCTGATGGGAAGTCAGACACCAGAGGCCTCATTACAGGAACGTCTTCAGTCTGAATCTGTCTGATCTTGGTCGAGGATGACATTTAGGATTTTTGGTATTATAGAAACATGTTTTCTAATTGCATCTTTGGAAAAATACGGTCTTATCTTGGGATAGGAATTTAGCTCTTCAACAATAGTCCTGACTGTAGATTTAGTTTTGTGCTTTTGTTTCACATACTAAACACATGAGGGAATATAAAAAGCACCAGGTGAGGGTGAGGTACAGATCTGTACTGGCTTATACAGAAACATTCAAGATCATCGATACATTTTAAATACGAGCATTTCTACGTGTCTTTGAATTTTTATCTGAGACAATGACTCAGACGCATCCAGTAAATGAACATTTTCATTTCATAAGAAAGCTTCACGATATTTGATAGAAAGATGAAGACTCTGTCTAGTTGTGTAATTAGAATTAGAATAAACAAAATAAAATCTTAAACTATAAGACACATAATCTGTATTCTTAAATGTCACTTGAAGAATATTGCAATTTAAAAAGAGAGGTGCGCAGCAACACAACAACTTTGGAAATGTTTGCTAATCTAACGTGCCCGTACAAGACTGCAGTCTCAATGTGACCTTAAGACTTTTTTCACATCACGCTCATCGGTTTGAAACCAGATTGAGTCATTGAGACAATTATGAGTTATTTCTCTGTTCAGACCTGTTCAATCTGTATTTAAAGGTCTCCTTTGTAGTTTGGGGGAAGAAATTTTAATCAGAAAAAAAGATCTTAATCCAATCAAATTTTTTTACTTTAAAGGACATTATCATTTGTATTATTACCTCATTAATATTGTAAATATTAAAATCCTGAGTTTGAATTTCTTCCTTAAAACTACACAGTTGCCCTTTAAAACAAAAAGGTTTGTGTGATCTGCAGGAAGCAGCAGTAAGATTGTTTATATAAGTTATAATTAATAATGATGTGAAAATGGATCCTTGAGTTGTGGAGTTGTTACCCCGGTTTGTAATCCAGCATCATACTCACACTCTCACACACACACGTCATGATATCAGGTCAGGTAGCTCTGGTAAACCTCTGCATCTGTGATAAACCTTAAAGTGTGTGTGGATTAACGTGACAACACAGAGTTAATTCCCTGTCAGCGCTCATTTCCAGGAACTGGCAGAGGCAGCAGAAGATCTACGGCTAGTGACAAGGGACACAATAAATATGGCCTGTAAAATGGGGGATGGCCTCATTAGTCACAGCTTTCATTATGGCGTGACAGCATGTGTGTGTGTCAATGTGCTAATGTGCCCGTCTTTGATCGCTCCTCATGCTCTATGTATGTATGTACATGTATATTCAAAGTGTGTGTGTGTGTGTGTGTGTGTGTGGGGGGGGGGGGGGGGGGGGGGGGGGGGGGGGGGTCTACACGTGAATCTGTCACATTACTGTGTGTGTGTGTGTGTGTGTGTGTGTGTGTGTGTGCGTGTGTGTGTTTAATGTCTCTGTCAAACACCCCTGCCATTTATTCACCCAGTGATTATACATTAGCAGAGAGGAACGAGTCCACTCTGACTGTGTGTGTGTGTGTGTGTGTGCATGTGCATGTGCATGTGCATGTGCATGTATGTGTGTGTGTGTGTGTGTGTGTGTGTGACATGCTGACAAGGCCTCACTACTTGCAGGATCTCTTTTATAGTTAGCATTTTAATTCAGGGTTAATGCCAGTCAGTTACTTGTGGGCCTGCTGCTGAGGCTCTAACCCGAACTGACTGGACACACTTGTACACATGTATGTTCGCACTAAGCAGCTACAACAGACCACTGGTCCGGTCAACTTTATAACTGGTAGTTCAACTATGTTTCCCAGAATTATATTAACACAGTAAATATATTCTAACAGAAAGGTGAAGCCACCCAGATTATGATTTTCTTTTTTTTTAAAGCAGCATAATAGGAAAATGTGAATGAATTAATTAATGCATCTGTCAAGTTGCATAATATACTCATGTATTTCATTTGTTTTCCAACATAATCCACCAAAGCATCATTAATGTTTGTATGGATATGTTTAGGCACTCGGTTAAGGCTAGGAGAAGATGGCCGCCTTGGTTTAATATGAGAAAAGTGACATTAAGCACAAGTCACAACATCAGAACAGGATATGACTGCTCTGTAATACAACATAGAGAAACACTGTGCTGGGTGCTCTGAGAAAACAGGAACGAGTACTTCAAAAACCAATGTAAGAAAATCTATAAACAGGAAGGAACTATCAAAACGCCTTTATTATCCTTTAATTACAGGCCTTTTCATGATTTAGCGGCTTGTATTTGGTTTTAAAAAGACATGCATGTTTACTTTATTACATTGAATCTTTACCTGACCTAAAACGAAGGGCTTTCCCCAAAGCAGGCTGTGCTTATGGTCCAGTTAGGTCAAGGCACAAACACCACTTGGTTAGTGTTTGGAGAAGGAGTCATGTTTGGCCCCCAAATACCTGGTTTTGTCACCAGAAACAAGGCTGTAGATGTCCCGTCATCTCATCAAAAATATCATTTTTTTGTGGCCAGAAACATGGCTGGACATTGTCCTGAGTTCTCCTTAAAGACATCCAGTGGTTTCACACTTCATGGAGTCTGGACCAGTGGTCTCTGGCTTAGCAGTTAACTTAACTCCACCACCATGCCCCCCTTATCCTGATATGATAGTCAGCTCAATTACAGTACGTGTAATGTGAATGTGATATGACACCTATTGTAGAAACGTCAGTATTTTACATATGACACATACACATGTGGACATATTTTACAACATACATTTTGTTCTGGCTACTTTCACTAAGCACAGGACGGAGGAGTGCCACTGAATCATTGGTAATGAGTAACTTCCTCAGCACTGAGGATAAAGTTTCAGCTGAAAACAACATGTGGTAACTCGACACATCAGTTGAGCCGTGGACAGAAGGTCTGAATTTACAACTGCAGGTGTTTAGACAGTTGGTCCCCAACATGGAACTAAATATTATATTTATGTTATTTATCTAACTTATTTAATCTCAGCTCCATGTGAGTCTCGACTGTGTTTTAACATGCAGGATGAGTTTGGAGGCAGTAAAGACGTTGCTTTGCTAAAACACCATTTCCATTTCATATTTAAGAAATGTCACTTTTTTCATAGATGGATATGAAATATTTTTTTCTCAGCATATCAGCCAGGTTCAGGTACAAATACTTAAGAAGTTAATAGTTAAGTTTGACTTCTGGTTGATGGCACAAAGAAGGAGAGAGACAGAGGAAGAAACCAAGTGGACAAATAGTCAACACCACAAAGTTATAATAATAATATAATATATATGTAATATATATAATATAATACCAACATCACATATTATTTGCTGACTATGGCTCTTATGCTTATTTGCTTCATAAATATTCTTTTTATGTTATTTTCTAACTGTATAGATTCAATATGTATATGCGTGTGATGATCGGGGCCAAGTGTTTAGCTGAGGAAACAGAAAACAGTGTCATCAGCTCATGATCGCCACCACAGTGAACTAACATGTGCACCGACCGGCCGACCGGACAACACAGACAGAGTGAGGACAAGACAAAACTAAAAGTGAAGTGAGCAGAGACAGCATGTTTCCACAGTGGAACAGTGGTGTGCAGTGTGATATCAAATCAGTCAGACCACAGCAGCACTTGGCAGCGCCGCAGTGTAGCGTGTAGCAGAGGTGGATGGTGATGGGGACGATGACTGTACACTTACAGCTATGACACTTTACTCTGGAACTTTACAGGGGCGGCTTCATGTTTGTTTGAGCAGGGTGGGAGGCAGAGACACATATAGCCTGTATACTGACACCATTTACATGACAGACATTACATTACAATATATAACAAACATTATTATTATAGCAGATATACTTCAGGTTTCGATTCATAGCACTCATTTTGGCTGCACAAATGTAAATAAATGCGACTTGTAGGAGGAAGACACAGAAACAAAGACACAGAGTTTGTGTAATGGCTTGTGTGTCTGTGTGTGAACATGTGTTCTTGTGGTGAACCTCTAGTTGTGTAGCTTTGCATGCTGTCTGACCACACAGTCAGAACGAGACACCAGCTAAATGTTGACGCATTCCTTTAAAATAGAGTTAAAAGACTAAATGTTGTTACAGAATGTCTTGCTACATGTTAAATCTCTTGACTAACATGATGGCAGTGATGACCGTATGAAATCATGACAGTTTTACCCCCCACAAAGCTGCGGTCCAGTTCTGAAACAAGGCATATCTCTGTATAACAGCTGTGTCCTACTCTGCAGCTCGTCTTTTATCCATCTCTCTGGTTTCTCCCTTTCTTTTCTTCTCCTCTATCTTGGACCGATATCAGAGCGTTTCCACTTGCTTTTATGTTTCACACAGTGAGCGATGAAAGCTGTCAGTCTGCGACGCAACAAAGCTGACAGTCATGGTGGCAGGACGGCAGCTTTAAAGAAAGAATTATGGATATAGAGCAGCGACTTTCAGAATCAGGGGGAATGATCTTCCACCTCAAGAAAAATGGCAAGGGTGCTTGTTCCGGTGGGCCGTGGTGTGATGGTGAGAAAGACTGTCCTATTGAAGTGTCTTTGAGCATGACACTAAGGGACCTGCTGCTCACTGTAAAAGCAGCTCTGGATCAAAGTGTCAGCTTCATGCTTCAAGTTCAGTGTGGCTTTGAATTGGTTGCCACAGGTCTGTCTGGACTACTTTGAGGGGCATCAAGAGACACAAAAGATACATAAAGAATACAAAGATATCGCCTGTATTTCCAAACATTGGTATATTTTCATACAGTATTGTGGAATAGTTCATGGAATAGTTCCAATTTCCGGAAATTGGGTGATTTTCTTTTTTCTATGAGTGAGATGAGAAGATGATATCGATGTCGTGTGTGTGTTCAGCACACAGCTGGAGGCAGGATGTGGTTAGTCTATCTTAGATCAACACTAGAAGTAACCGACTCTCTCTGAAGTTTAAAGTCACTTCTACCGACACGACACAACTGTTCGTTAAAAACATTGAAAAATGACAATGTGTGGTGTTATTTAAAACAACAACAACAACAACAGTGCAGCATTGCCAGATATAACAATGGTTGCCAGATACGGATGAAGTCACAGGTTTTCGTTTTGTTCCTCACAATGGACCCAACCTGCCAACAAGAGGCTGCACACGGCATCCAGCTGTGATTCATCAAGAAACAGTCTCAGCATGTGAAGCACCAAAGCGTGGTTTTAATATTTCTGCATGTGTAAGAATTAAAAAAACATACAACACGTTAATTAGCGAGCTTGAAGGGTGTTGATAGGTGTAACTGCGGATGAATCCAGGCTAACTGTTTCCTCCTGATTCCAGTCTTTATGCTAAGCTAGGCTAACCATGTCCTGACTGCAACTCTGTGTTTAACATACAAGCGATAAATGTCAATATATTTTCAGCTGACTTCCAGACAGAAAGTGAATGAGAATATTCCAAAATTGTGGAGCAGTTGTCTTAACTTTTGTACCAAAGTTCTGCCTTTCTAACACGTCACTTCTCTTGTGGGCTGTAAACATTCCTGTTGTTGCTACATTAACCTAATTAACTCTTAACAGAGGTGATTAATGTCATTTTAGCTCATTTTACATTAAAAAATAAATGTGAAACACAAACACATCACATACATTTGTCCTATGAGAGCCGAAAGTTGTAAGGTCATAGAAATTTTAAAATCAAAATCAATGACATCCCTGACAAAACATCTCTAATCTAATAATATCCTCTGAAAGGATGAATGTGCTGTTGTAAATCTATGTCAAGAGAATATTTGCACCTTCAGTTGGTATTAATATTGTCTATTGGTGGATGATGGCTCGTTTGGGGGATTTATTTGGTGGTTAAGGATTGTTTTTCTATTGTTGCTCCTCTGAACGGTGTGTACTGACACAACAGGAAGACGTGACGCTGGGTAGGAGTGATGTGGGTGAGGTATTATCCCAGTAAATAAAGACAAAACTTGGTACTGGAGGCAGCGGTCCACACAGTGGTGCATGCTATCAACTGTGAACATGAACAGAACATGATCTGAATCCAGAATGTGATTTACCATCTGCAGGTTTAGGAAACTCCACCAATCACACACTGAAGTGTGTTTACTGGTGTTGGGGAGTACGACTGTATATGATAAAAGTAGCATGAAGCCTTTTGTGGCTCCAGAGGAAGCTGCATTTAATCTAACCCCTTACCCTTTAGTGATGTCACTCAGTGGCTAAGTTGCATTGTGGGTAATATAGGCACCTGAAATAATAGAGGTGATATCTCTGGTTCTGCTGTATCGATGTCCATCATTTGTTTGTAAACTGTCTGAAATGAGTCCAACAGTGTTAGAGGAGTGTAATGTTAGAACGGTGGACTGCTTTTCAACACCTGGTGCCTACATTACCCACAGTGCAACTTAGCCACTGAGTGACATGACTGGAGGCAGTTTATCAGATTACATGCAGCTTCCTCTGGAGCCTGAACACTTTATACTGGACTACTTCTTTCACATATGCAGTTGTACTCCACAGGACCTGTCAACACTGTGCAGGATTGGCAGAGTTACTCTGAAGTAACTCTCAGCCGTCCGTCTTACATGTATCTGATGAAGCAGATTACTATCAAACAGTACAGCTGTCTAATCACAGGCTTCATCTGAATGACTGTGACCTGAAGCCTCCACTAAAGTCTGTTTTCGTTCCTCCTTCTGTTTAATGCACAGGGTTGTGTATTGAGGCGTTAGGTGACCATACAGCAGTGCTGTGGCTGAATGCATCGACACTGACGAAGGACTGAAGCTGCTGCAGCTTCTCTAATGACGGCTGCTTTTGTCACGTACTCTGTCTGACAGGGTGTTAGACTTGAGGTTTCCACAATGACAGTAATCTGTAAAGTTTTCAGTGTGGTGTTAAATCAGTAACAGAATTTTTATCAAAAAAATTTCCTTTCATTAGTCATGTTTTCCTTCTCAGCTTTTATTCATGATTCCCATTTTGGCTGAAAACAATTTAAATTTCCTGTAAGTTAAGATCTTTTCTGTCAGCGTTCGCTGCGAGGAGCTTTTATCCTCTGAAAAAGGAAAGAGGCAGCATCACCAATCTTTGGGTTGAAGTCGTTGCCTCTTACAAACATCTGGGGGTCTATCATGATATGAAACTGAAACGGCCAGTTAACGTTAATGTGATTTTTTAAATACACCATTAAGTTTTGCTGGGACACTGTCTCTGTGGCCTCTGTATGTTTGGATTCAAGCGCTACTACCAATGTTAGAGACAGGATTAACAAGTTTATCAAAAAGGCGGCTTCTATTATGGTTCGACTCCTAAATTCACTGATAGGTTTTAGAGTTCAGTCAAGTTTGATGCCACCTCCTGTGTGTTTTTGGTGCAGTCTAAAACGAGTGAGGAGTGATGGTGACAGATGCTCCACAGATAATGGAGATCTCTTTGTTAGGCTAACAGTTACACTTAAACCAGGGATGGCAGGTTTGAAAGAGTCTGTTGTTTCCTGGCAGTCTGTTTGAAGGCTGGTGGTGGAGCAGGGCCGGCAGAGCTGAGGCTGCTGGAAGATGATGGCACTGAAGCAGTAAGCTAAGTGGAGTAATCCAGAACAGGGTGAGGCAGACAGACTAGAGATCCTGGAGCTGATGAACCTGAGGCACAGGAGAGCAGTTACAGCACTGATGACAGACCAGTCTGGACAGGATTGTAGAGTAAAGCTGGAGGGTCTTGATTAGTCGATTGGAGGCAGGAGCAGGAACTTGTAGGCCTCACCCTGACAGATCACACAAACACCAACACAGGGGAGGGGAAACACAGGGACACAGCCATGACACTCCTATACCCAAAGCTGCCAGCTGATGATTGACATGGTGCTAACTTATTGTTGCTGGTTGTTTCTGACACAGTTTTTGTTTTGTGCATATTTCACGTGTTTCTTATTTTGTTTGATGTGTTTGAGGCGCAACATGTAAGAATTGGCCATTGTGGAATTTAAACAAATAGAGGGCAGCATATCACCAGAGTCTATTAGTATAATAGACTCTGCTTATAATATATTATTATATATTATTCTATCAAATAAACATGGTTGAAAAGGTCAGTGTAGGTTTATTCAAAGGGCCCCTGGTGGCTTCTGGGCCGTGAGCAGCCACTCAGGTTCTTGATGTTTCAGGCTGGCTGACTCAAACCTATCAAGTCATGAATGTGAACAGATGTCTGTGTTAAACAAATAAATTTATTTAAAGGCAGTGATGTGTTATGTTTATGAAGAATTATATTTACCAAAGTGCTGACTGAACACCTCAGATCAAATGTCAGGTGTCCGGGCTGTTTGGTGCAGCTGTGGTTTTGGAGGAACCTCTGTCACACTGACTGGCTGATGTCTGATATTTAAAAGGACTTCATATGTGGGGCACTGAGAGTCCTTAATCAGCCTTTCAGTGCTCCATATATGGGCCATGAAAGTGTCTGTGTGGGGGCAGCCACTGGTGTTTGTTGATCTGTCAGTTGAAGATGGGTCAGATTTATATTTAAACCAAATTAGCTTTCTCACTTTGACAGTTGCACACTCATCGTCTCTCTCCACCCCACTCACACACATAAACACACACACATTTGCATGCACACACCCTAGTTGCTGTACTCCCACACAGAGAAAGTCAGTGGGCTACAAAAGCAAACTGTATCCAGTGTGGGTTTTTTCTTGATGTCTGTGACAATTAAACAGACAAGGAAATAACTGTGTATTCTCTCATATTAAACTCGTGGCACTGAGTGGGAATGCTTGAAAGTGAACTAGCTTGTATTTTGAGGAAGATAACAATGATGCTCTATTTATCAGAGAGGTACATCTTCACTGGGTCAGAACCTTAAAGAATTAAGACCAAATAGCAGAAATCACTGTCAAGACTGAAGACCAGGTGTCCTATAATCTAATGTTAGGTCCTGATTATGAAATAATCATGCTGGTGTGTCAATAAAGGCTTTGTTTTACTGATTTGTGTGACTTGAACATGACCCAAACTGTTGAACATGACCAGACACAAAATGGAAGAGATGTGATTTAACATCAGAAGGATGTAAAACATTTTACTGTATCTTTGTAAAAAGATACTGACGCAGCAACACCATTAATCTATATAGTGATATCATGGTTATATTATACAAGTTTACATGTCTTCTGTCTATGATGATCAGCCACTGACACCCACAGGCACACTACCAGTCACAGTGCAGTAGGTACATTTTAGGGACAGTACAGGGATTTTCCCTGCTCACTGCCACAGCAGCTTACAATAACTGTTTGTTGATGTCAAATGTACACGATGACATAACTGTCAGCTCATTATAGATTATTATCACATCACGCTCTCGTGGGTTTTATGAAGAATTCATGAATGAAATCATTCATAAGAATATGAATCTCATGTTGAGATCCATAATAGTTATTTCTAACAATGCTAGCCATGACCTTTTGTACAGACATTCATGACACCCAGAGGGTAAATCTTAATGATTTTGGTGATGCTCCAATACTTATGGTATTCAAAGATCATTAAATAATTTCCAACTACGTGGCCAACATGTGGCTACATCTCTTTGTATAATTGTGGTCGTAAGCTGAAGGAAACTGTTATTTGAAAGATAAGATATATGAATTCTAGTACAAAACATTCCAAAAAAAAATGAACTAACATTATCAATGCAGTGAAACACAACCGTGTTGCAGAGATGCATGCTGAAGTTAGCATGCTAACCTGCTAGCCCTGGCCCATCCTGTCTCCTAACACCACTTTGTGCCTCAGGAGGTGATGGTCTGATAGTCTCCGTAGTTTCAGCTGGGAGATTTAAAAGCAGCAAGTTCGTCACAATAATCTCACAAAATGTCTAAATAGAAGGTTTTCTCTTTTACCAAACTAAAACGGGCTTAACTGCCTCATTAACTTATTATAAAATATGCTTAATTCAAACTCAACTAAACTAAACTCACCAGAATAGTCTGGGTTTGTCTTTTCACAATCAGCTCTGCTTTGGTCCAAATAAATTCTCAATTCAATGAGCAAGATGTGAATACTCCAGCTCTGCATGCCTTTCTGTCTGCTGCTGCTTCCCGACTCTCTCTTGACTGAGTCCTGTTGCCCGCAGTGACTCCCCCGTCATCTGAGGTTGTTGTCCGAGCAGACTCTGTCAGCTCACAGGGCCACTTAGCTCCACAACCACCTGAGCTACTTGCTCACAGCAGGTAGTCGCTACAGCTATAGCAAAAAAAAAGTCCAGTCTAGTGAGCAGCAGGAAGCGGGTTCAATGCTCACTTTAATTTTTGAGCTACCTTCAAATTCTGACCATTTTCTACAAATTTCACCTTTAATGCTGCAGCGTACAGAGTTATTCTGGGGAGACGTTTTTCTTTTAACATTTAAAGCAGTTGCTCTTTTATATAGAGAAGGAGACAGTAAGAACTGGTTGTGCTACAAATGAACTAGTTTATACGACTTCTTATCCAACCACTTGAGAAAGCTAAAGTTTTTATACTTGTTCCAGAAAGCTGCACTGGAAGCTTATTTTGACTGAGAGGGATGCAGTGATAAATGTTTAATAAGGGGATAACAGCACATATCATAATACAGTCTCTCCTGGAAAAATAGGTCGGTAATGGCAGAATTTTCATTTCTGGGGTGAACGAGAGATGAAGGAGACTCAGTTCATATCCAGTTAGAATCAGAGAGTTAATACTCACTTCATATTTGATCTTTCATTATCAACAGCCAAGTGATTTAGGTGCTTTACAGCCGAATGGCATTTTAAAAACCTCCTCACCCCGACTGTCCGACAGTGGAACTGGAGGGGGTTGACCAACGATCTTTGTAGCTTCTAAAACTGACACAAAACTGAATTTCGGAGTTCATTTGAAATATCTGGTAAATGTTGTCTCCCACAATTTCAATTTAATGTACAGCAGACACCAGATGTTAGTTCATTTGTTTAAACGTTAGGGACAATCATGTGTGACACCTGCTCCACATAACCCTAACCCTACCCTAACCCTATCCTAACCCTACCCTAACCCTATCCTAACCCTATCCTTCTGAACAGGCTCAACTATGATGCCAAGTATTTCACACAGCTGCCATGAACCATGATGAACATGTTAAGATGGTGAGTTTCTCTGTCTGTGTTTTTTTCTTTGCCATTTCATACCTCCTGATAACAGAACGGAAACACGCATGCACGCATGCACGCACGCACGCACGCACGCACGCACGCACGCACGCACTCACACACACACACACACACACACACACACACACACATCCAGGCAGGAGTTAGATGAATAGAGCAGTCATTGACAAGGTTTATTGACCGCTGCGTTGATGAATGTGAAAGATGTGTGTGTGAATGTGACTCTGAAGCTATTCAAACAGCTGTCTCATTAGTCACACCTTATGTGAGATGTAAAGACACGTAACCACCGGCTTTAAAAGTAGAATTGATGACATATCAGTGCCCTTCTTTCACTTTCATCATTTCTATCATTATTTGTAGCAGTAGCAGTAGACAAGTATGACACACAAGCAGAGGTAGCACTGATAGTGGAGGGGAGTATAAATTAGTAAGTGTAGTAAGTCTTAAACAGAAAACTGAAGTCTTTAACAGAAAGCGTGCAGAGTAAATCACAGAGTGAAAAAGTCTAAAAGCAAAAATAAGAGAAGTGAAAGAATAGAAGTAAACAATAATTCAGGTTACAGAAGTGAAATTGTAGTTTTTACTAAAAATCAAAAACATCTGAATACATAAGAGCCGTCACTCAGGGAATAACTCAATCTTTTGACACAATAAAAACAGGCATGTTTTCATGTGATAAAACAGACTATAATATTCTAGTCTGGTTGTATCTGTTGTCAGATGGCGGCAGATACTTCTGTATCTGTTGTCAGATTTTCTCCAGAAATAAGAGAAAAAGGAGTGAAAAGGAGTTTAAAAAATGGAGAATAAGATTCTGTATCTGTTGTCAGATGGCAGCAGAGTGAACAGACTGTGGCTGGGTGGGTGTTGTCTGTTAGTATCTTTGGTCTCTAACCCTAACCCCATCACCACGGCCAGTACAGAAAGTTTTTCTGGACTGTCAAAGGCCCGGCTGTGACTGCACACATATGGTGTTTAGTTTTGAGTTGTGTTATGGAGGTAACCACAGATTAACTTTACACTTTGAAATACTGTTTGGATACAGATGGTGTACAATTAAACTTTATCACATGAACATAGATATTATACACTTTGTTATTTCTAAATACCTCCAGAAATCTCTTTTTATTTTTCAGTCCAAACTGTTTAATTAGATCTCCATTTGATTAAGGACATTTTACATGACCAATAGTGTGTCTACCTTTAGAGTGCCACTCTAACGTACACGTTACAATATATCATCATTTGCCCAGACAGATGGTGAGATCATGACATAAAGAAGCAAATATGTTGTATGACATAGATACGTTTGTGTTAACACTGCCAAATGTGTTCAGCCGTGTCCTTGTGACTGTTTGTTGGTCGGTTGGTTTGTCAGCAAGGTTACACAAAAACTACAGAACAGATTTCCACACAGATTGGATGGAGGATGGGTCTTGAATGGACCTCATTGACTTTAGATGTGGATCTGATTAAAGGGACGGATCAAATAACTTTTTCTCATCTTCTTAAACATTGTGAGATTGAACCTTTTTCAACATTTTCATTAATTTCTCAGGGAATAATTAATGGATGTTGATGAAAATAATGTGGCGTATTTAGGTGGCTGGTATCTATGAGTGAGTACAAAAGTTAACTGTTGGGCCTTGGCGGGGGAATGCGCTCTGCAAGTTTATATTGCTTTAATTTCTATTCAATTGATTTTTTACATTTTATTTGTATTTTCTTTACCTTGTCTGCTTTTATTTCTTTTTGTTGAGTGCACTGTTGTGTCACCTGGCTGCTGTAGTCACATGTGAGAAAGATAAATGCTGGGCAGGATTTTATCTCAGAGTCGGTCCACTCTGCTCAATCCTCTGGTTTCCTAATATTTGGTTAATTTAGTGTTTGTCAACCAGCGAGGTAGATTTTTGCCATCCACCTTCTGATGCCAAAAGGACAATTGTGTAATAATCTGCTAAATTGTTATGTAGTGAAAAAGAGTTTGCAGTACACACAGTGTCAGCAGCAGCAGGGCCGGTAACAGGTTCCTCTGACATCATCAATGAACATTTGACTTTTCAAAGGATGGACAGCCCATCATCAGTAGTCAGCTTATATTTAGATCACAGCATGACAGTGGCTATGTGTGATGCTGCTGTGCAACACACACAAACACACAGAATGGAAACTATATTCCACCCAAGGTGCCCGATATTTTTTGTTTTCTGTCTGTGAACTTTCTCCACCCACGAAGGGACTTTACAAGATAAAAACAGGGCAGGAGTATCTTTCTCTCTCTTTCTCTCTCTCTCTCTCTCTCTCTCTCTCTCTCTCTCTCTCTCTCTCTCTCTCTCTCTCTCTCTCTCTCTCTCTGTGTGTGTGTGCGTGCGAGTAACAATTCCTCAGAAGGCCACAGGAGGGCACACAACTCTCTGTGGACTAATGAACAGACCCTAACAGATTCTGTAGTATTAGAATATTTTCGAGGAAAATAAAAAACAAAAGAATAAATAAAAATAATGTCATGTGAGCATCAGCAGTATGTGATAAAACACATACTATGAATATCAAACATTACTATACTGATGCATCATAAATGTATTTTTATAATTATTTGTTTATTTGTCATGGCCCACCACCACTGCCTCTATAAATAGTCTGTTGGTTTCCTTCAGCTGGCTTTAAATATCTGCAGATGACTATATTTAACTGCTCAGTGAATCTGTTCTTTCCTAGGGCATAGTCAAATCGCACTGACACAAGTTTCCGAGCCCGTGAAGCCTATCGCACCCAAAGGAGTAAATTCCGCTCCTCTGTCCGTTTCATTTGTTTGTGGTTATGGCAGAGCGACTTTCTCTCTCTCTCTCACTCAGCTCGGCAAAACTCGTCACTTTCCGATTATCATAATTCCGGAATAAAAACCAAATATGGAGAATGGGGGGTGGCCCCAATTACCGGATTCACCCTTTTATGGGTTAAGAAGCACAACCGGAATTCCTCTTTTCACATCAGGGTGCGATCAGACGGAACAAACAGAGAAAACATACAGAGAATAAACAGCATTTAAATGAAACGTGGAGATATTAAAGCTCTGTGTGTCTCTGTGTGCTGCTGTGTTGCTCTGTGTCAGTGTATGTGTGTGTGGCACTGAGTGGAAAAAGTGTGTTTATCTCTCCGGGAGCGGCGGGTTCTCCATTCACAAGTGATTCCCTTTGTAATCGTCACGGAGCCTCCCAGCCAATCAGAAGCGGCAGCGCCTCTCCGCTCTAGCGCTCATCACCCCTCCCACTCCATATTTGGGTAATGACGTAGCGGCCGTATTCAAAAGGTTCCCCATATATACATACTGGTGTCCGGGCCCCCGTTCCCAATAACAGTTACTTTACACGGTGTTAACTTTGACAGCAGAGCGCATGAACCGCGCCAGACACACGGAGCCCATCCTCTCACAGCCGCTGACAGACAGGGACATGCAGTGGTGACCCACGGCCGGCCCGGTTCTACACTGTTGTTGGTAAAAAAGCTTTGAGGAAAAGAAAAGAAAGACAAGAAGGAGAGAGCGAGCGATCCGTCCACGATGACGGCTAAAACTTTGGATAAAGTGCCGGTGAATCTCGGGGGGTTCATGCATCCCGGTGCGGAGAGTGTGTACTCCGTGGATGACATCGCCACCAGCTTGCCGACCTCAGTGGCGATCTTCCCCAACACCGAGCTGGGAGCGCATTACGACCAGATTAATGTGGGAGCAGGTAAGATGACACTAAGATTAGAAATGGCTCATTCATCTATAAAAAGTTGTATCCTGAATGTTTCTGTGTCCTGATTACAACTGCAGACCTCGAATACAGAAGATCCATCTGTTTGCTTTAGACTTTCGTAGTTAAAAAAAAGTTAATTAAAATCTTTCGTACATCAACAGACCAGAGTCTGTGCGTAATGGAGCAGAGACGCAGCTTTCCCTCACTTAAACCCACTTCCCTGTGTGCTGTGAACAGCTTAATTAATGTCGTTCTGTTGCCTCACTAATGACCTGTTTTGTTTTGGTCTGCAGATGGCTTGATGGGCGACATGAGTGTAGAGAAGCGCTCTCTGGACCTCTCCTCCTACTCCAGCGGCTTCTCTCAGCCCGCATCCCACCGCAACCAGACCTTCACCTACATGGGAAAGTTCTCCATCGACTCCCAGTATCCAGGTAACTGGAACCCCGAGGGAGTGATCAACATCGTCTCGGGCATCTTCAACGTGGCCCAGCCGCCGCCTCCTCCTCCTCCCTCCTCCTCAGCATCCTCCTCCCCAGTTTCCTCAGGATCTCCCAATCACTTCTCCAGCGGAAATTTGAGTTGCACCATGGCGGCTCAGAACCAGGCAGAGATGGACCACCACCACCACCTGTACTCCCCACCGCCTCCATACTCCTCCTCTGGCTGCGGGGAAATGTACCAGGACCCCTCGGCGTTTTTGTCCACCTCTGCCTGCCCCATCGCCTCCTACCCGCCCCCCTCTTACTCTTCACCCAAGCAGCCTGGCAGCTCAGACGCGCCGGGGCTCTTCCCGATCATCCCCGACTACTCGGGCTTCTTCCAGCCGGCTTGCCAGCGGGACATGCACACGGCAGGTATCCAAGATCGGAAACCATTCGGTCCATGTCCGCTCGATTCATTCCGTGTCCCTCCACCCCTGACCCCCCTGAACACTATCAGGAACTTTACGTTGGGGGGTCCGGGTGGAGGTGGCTCCGAGGGAGGGCCGCCGAGGATCCCCTCTGCCTACAGCCCACAGAACCTGCCCCTGAGGCCAATCCTGCGGCCCAGAAAGTACCCGAACAGACCCAGCAAGACTCCCATCCACGAGCGGCCGTACCCCTGTCCGGCAGAGGGCTGTGACCGGCGGTTCTCCCGCTCCGACGAACTGACGAGACACATCCGGATCCACACTGGACACAAGCCGTTCCAGTGCCGGATCTGTATGCGCAACTTCAGCCGCAGCGACCACCTCACTACGCACATTCGCACGCACACAGGAGAGAAGCCGTTCGCTTGCGACTACTGCGGCCGCAAGTTCGCCCGAAGCGACGAGAGGAAGAGACACACTAAAATCCATCTGCGGCAGAAGGAGAGGAAGTCCTCTACGGTCTCCTCTACGTCCTCCTCTTCGTCCAGCAGCTCCGGGGTGGAGCGGCCGTCAGGCGGCATCAGCGCAGGCACCGGGATCTGTTCGTAGTTTTCCCAGAAAAACTTTATTGTCACCATGGCAGCGTGACGCACACTAACCCCTTATAAAAAGAACTCTTAAACAATGATTGTGAAATTGTTGTGAACTAGCATAAACACCGGGGTGGGAATGGATCAGAACTCCTGTGCGCAATTACGCACATCCACCCATTCCTGCTCCAGAACTGACAGAGAGACTGACACGAATGCACTTTGCCTGCACAGTCTACTGAACATAAAAGTAAATATAGCCATTAATTCATAAGAATATACATGGGCGGTTGTAATATAAAGGGGATTGTTTTTTAAATGTCGCCAATATATGTTGCGCGCGCAACAGGCTGTGCGTTTAAATGTGAAATAACTGCAATAATGTTTTTTGAAAGGAATCTGTTTTAAGTTATTAAATTGACAATGTGTTGATTCTAACATGTTTGTTGAGGATGTTATTTCCCCTTTAGTGCCTTGCTGTGTGTCCTTTTGTACACTGACTGATTCAAGGACGCTTCTAATACAATGTATATTTGTCCTTTAATATGTAAAGTTGAAAACATTATATTTTTGTACACATTTCGTGTCGTGTAACTTCAAGTGTCCAGCAGCTGTGGTTCACGTGTAAAATAATGTTGAAGTATAAATATGTTGAACTCATACCGACTTGACATTTTTGTTGTGATGTGTGTTTTGAGACTTATTAAATGTCTGCGGATGATAAACACAGTTTGGTTTATTACTCATAACTGAAACAACAGCGCGGGGCAGCGTGTCAACCGAGATGCGTTCATGGCACCCCGAACGTCGCTTGTTTGAAAGTGGCGGATACAATTATTACCAGTGTGTTATAAGAAAAGCCTTGTGTTGGAAAGTCAATTGGGTAAATCCCACCTTGAGTCACCCGTGGCATCTCTGACTCAGTTTACACCCACTCACTTTTTATTTAGTTATCACATCAAGTTATAAACAGACGTGATCTGGTTTTTCTCTGTAAATGTTAACACATTGTTTTTATGGGCTGTCAAACTGTTCTTTGACCAAAAGTCAGCGACAGGAACCAAATTTATATTTCAGCTGAAAGAGTCAAAATGATCGAGTGTCCATCTCCAACCAGATCAGATGCGTTCAGGTCGTCCGTTTGTGAACCTCAAACTCAAGGTTTAGAGAAAAGGCAGAAAATCATATGAACAAATAGAAAGTGTAGAACATTTAAATGTAGAGATTTACTCTGTGAGAGAGGGTTACAGAGACAGGTCCACAGCAGAGAGTCCACAGCAGACAGGTCCACAGAAGACAGGTCCACAGCAGAGAGTCCACAGCAGACAGGTCCACAGAAGACAGGTCCACAGCAGAGAGGTCCACAGCAGAGAGTCCACAGCAGAGAGTCCACAGCAGACAGGTCCACAGCAGACAGGTCCACAGCAGACAGGTCCACAGAAGACAGGTCCACAGCAGACAGGTCCACAGCAGAGAGTCCACAGCAGAGAGTCCACAGCAGACAGGTCCACAGCAGACAGGTCCACAGCAGAGAGCCCACAGCAGACTGCCAGGGCCATTGCAAGGATATATAAATACTGAGACCATGAGTCCAGTTTAAGCAGCACACTTATTTTTTTTCGTTTTCATATTTTACTTATTTAGTGAATAGTTGAATTATATTTTCTTTACAGTGTATTTCCTACTATGAAGGTACATTCTTTTCACAGCCGTCCCGACACTGCCTGCAACTAATACAGTTTAGGTGGAGAAATACTGGGTCCTTATATATTCATTTATTTATCAGATACTTTTATTTAAATTAAGCATCCAGTTATTTGTTGACCTAAAAGTATAATATACTGGAATCACACGATAAAAGAGCCGTTATGTGTACGTTTTTAATCCCTCTCAGGTCGACATGAGGACGTGAGGACGTAGGGACATGAGGACATGTGTTCAGTGTTCATACTTCTGCACTTTTACCATCCGAACATTTTCCACTGTATCTCGTGTGTCTACTGTATGTTTTGATGCTGCCTCTATCTGTGTCATGTGTTGTGACTCACACCTGAACCCCTGAGCAGTAGGCAGCTGTGGTGACCTGGTTCCGTTCCATTTACTAGATGTCTGTATGTTAATAAACAGCAGGATGTGGTGTAGCAGTCATTCATGGTGTTTTACCTATAAAGGCTTCATTATACACTAGAGATGTGAGTTAAAGAGATTTTTACAAATGTAAGAATTAAATTCTTTCAATGTGAACAAATAAGAAAAGCTTCTTTATCAAATGGGCCACTGACAGCGTCACAGAGGACAGAGAGAGAAACCTCTGATCTGATTTATAATCTGATTCTGTTCTGACACATCTCACAAAGTATTTACATATATGTTATATTGTGATGACATCTAACAAATAGATTAAATTATAGATTTATAATGACAGTGAAACAGATGAAAAAATCATGTTAAGGTTTAGTATGGATAAATAATATTACCATGTACAGAAGACCCAGTTCCCTGCCGGTACAGAACTGTCCTACAGGTTTAACTGCATTTTTAAGCCAGTGAAGGTCCTTTCTGCTCTGAACAATATCAGGTGTTTAATGTCTCTAACTATCTGCAGTCGGTCAAAGAAGCTACACTGTGGTGAGACCGGTTAACACCAGGTCTCTGTCACATTACAGGGCTGTTGTGACTGAGATATGTGACCGTATTGGGTCATTCAGTGAGTCTTTAGTCCTTTAACACTTCAGAAGAAACAAGAAGAAGACGGCCTGTCTGAACTATTTTATGGTTCTGTGAATGTTGGCAAATTGCAAAAAGGACATTTACTGTATCAACACAGTTATCTGAATCAGAACAGCTACATTTTATCTTTGTATAGATTTATTCAGGTGTTGATTTATCTGTGTCTATTTCTGTAAAGTGAGAGTTATCTAATACACACAGATGTGTAGAAAAGAAATACAGTAATAAAACAGAGAATAAATGCTGCTCACGTTCAGCACTCAGTTTATTATAAGACCACTGTCAGGCATTAAACTCACAACATGAAGCAACAACAAGTCCATAAAACCATATGAACATCATCAATGATATGATGGATGTTCCAAAGCATACAATAGACAAATGGGGAACATTTCCAGTACTGATGGCAGACTGATAAAATCCCTCTAATTCATTGCCTGTCTTGATTTTTTGTTTTGTCATGTTTCCATTGTATTTAATTGATTTTTAAGATCAGTGGTACCCAAACTGTTTCCAACCAAAAGAAATGTAGAAATGTAAAGTTTTAACATCCATGTTCTGATGAGCCAAACATTTATTCCGGCAGCTGGGTTGCTTACCTCCTGCGCAATAATTAGGAATCCTACACAGATAAAGATTATGTTTACTTTTACACTTATCATAATCTCTTTTATTTCTGCTAGAAACATCTGGTGGGCCAAACTGAACCTTATGCCAGGCCCAGTTTGGCCTGCGGGGCCCACTTTGGCAGCTCTGTTTCAGACATATTGTTTGTTAAATGTTATGCTTGATGTTTATCTGTTACCTGTGGTTCAACTGTGTTGCTGTTTGTGATTAGCTCCTCTGGATTGGTTGTCACAATGTGAGGCTACAGTAGAACGGTTCTGTTTGAGGCCCGCTGAAGGTCTATGACCAAAATGGAGCATTTTGATAAACATAGAATAGCATATATATTTCTTGGGAACTCATTACTATCTTTGGTAGTTCCTTTCAAATTTCAAATTTCAAAACACTTTAACACAAGTGTTAATAAAGTAGCTGACAGATACAGGAAATCCTTCCTGCCACATGCCATCACACTGTATAATAACAGCTGAAACTCTGGTCATAACATACAGTCTCCACGCACTTTATATGTTTTTTTTTACACTGTTCTGCACCTCATCTGTTCACGGCACCTTATACTTTATGTTGCACTACCATTAATACTGCTTGTGTATACACCAACACTGCTCATTTATACATTTTTATACATATTTTCTGTATATATACATTTTTATATTACATTTTATATTGTTATGTTAATATGTCTAGGTTGTTCTTTTTATTTTACATTTTTTATACTGCTATGTTAATATGTTAATATGTCTAGGATATTCTCTTTATTTCACTGTGTTGTCATTCGTCTCTGTGTGTAATGCTGCTGCTACACCTTAATTTCCCAGCTTGGGATCAATAAAGTATATCTATTCTATTCTATCTATTCTATATTCTATTTAGTTAGAAGCTAATAATGACCTGTCCTTGCACATACACAGAAACAGGGACATTTGATTCTGGCAAGGACGGCAAACAAGCACATCAGGCAAATAAGTGTCAGACTTCTGCTTTTAAGAAGCTCGGTAGAGCCTGCAGTAATCTGCAACATCTCTATTCTTCTGACGCCAACTTGACCACAAGAACAAATGAGCTACACTGTAGACGTTCATCGTGAGCTGGACAAAGAAGGTCACTGTTCTTCAGCCGGTTCTTCATGTCCTCTCCTCACTGTCGGTCTGGTAACACTCCACTTAAACCTACCCTCCAACCCCAACAACTATATGATAGTCTGTTATAAACCATTCATAGACTGATTCACGTCAAGTCTATAGGCTAAAGTTGTTCATAGTTCATTCTTTATTTTCGTGATGGTCCATGTGCACTGCTGCACCTGCACTTGTCTAATTATCTGGAGGAATGTTCATTTTGATGTTGTACCTGACTCACGACACGAGGGAACATTTCCTCATAATATAACCAGCTGTTAGTGACTGTTACATTCAGACAGTAAGGATACAAAGACACACATATCTGACGTCTCTACTGGCAGTTGCCAACAAACGGCTTTTCTTGTTCAAGCTGCACCACATGTACTACCCATACTGATATACTGGCCTGATACACTTTACACTGGAAATTGAGGATAATTGCTTTTAATATCAGCCACAGCCCCTGACCCGACTGACAGGGTCACTGTGTCTGCAGAGCCTTAGTGAAGCCAAGTGACAGTCAACGTCAGCCTCTAAAGCATGAGCTTTAGCACTGTAGTGAAAGATCATGTACATGAAATAAAACTTCAATCTTAACCAATAAAAAAAGTTTTACTTATGGACACAAGCTGAGCTGATGGACACACTCTAGCTGGGATGAAACCTGCTCTTCTGGGCTGCAGGTTGGTTTTCTACACATGTATAAAGAAAGTGATTTCAAATTCAGCTCCAGCACATATAAATATTTTCTAAGTGTTCAAGTTTATACAGATTTCTTTTTTTAAGATTAAGTGAGGACCACAAATGAACAATAATGTTCAAGTCGTACCACAAATCCTTTATTGTGTTGAAGTGTGGGAGAAGACTTGGCGCCCGGACAGTGACTGACCTTTCTCCTCTTCTTTGGTCGAATCTGTCTGGATTGACTCTGTCTGAGGGTCATTGTCCTGCTGGGATGTGAATCCTCTCTCACTCTGTTTTCTTGCACAGTTTTAAGGATTTGCCTCTCCTTTTTTGCACTCATTTTACTTTCTCTCAAGCATCTATCAAGCTTCTATCTGTTTAACATTAAACTCCAGTGTAACATTTGTAACATGAGAAAGTCCAACTACAGATCTCAGGTCTGTTGACTAGTGGAGTCCCAAGCATTTCATGTATGGTGTTTGTCTGCTCAGGACTTTAAGTTTTAAAAATGTTAATGGCGTTAGGTAACAGAAAAGGGCTGATCCCTAAAACTAAAGCAAAATAGTGTTTATTATAGTGTTTGGTGTAAAAGAAAAAAACATAGAGGGGGAACAATTCTACACATTATTAACACCCACTCACTCATGTTGGGTTAGTTGTAACTCATGTTAGCCTGTTGACAAGTGACCATTATTGTTCATCCAGGACTATACAGACATGTTTCACAGAATACAACACACCGTCAGTGTCAGGGTTTGATTTTAGTGAATTTACTTTGTTTGAGCCCAAAAACTCATATCTTTAAATCTTATTCTCCATTTTTTAAACTCTTTTTCACTCTTTTTTCTCTTATTTCTGGAGAAAACTCAGCACAGGACAGGAAGGTTTTACAGCGAGTGTTTGAAAGCTCCCAGTATATCATTGGTGCCCATCTGATATCAGTGAGGTGAGATGTCTGCACAGAGCCCAAAGTTACTAACAGACATCTTTGATACAGAAGTATCTGCTGCCATCTGACAACAGATACAGAAGTATCTGCTGCTGTACCACCAGACTACGGAGCAGCTTCACTCCTGAGGCTGTGAGACTCCTGAACTCATCCTCAACATGCGACCAGGAGAAGTTAATATCTGTGACTTGATTATTTTGTTATCAATTTGAGTAGTTTTTGTGTGTGTGTATGTGTGTAGCATAGGGAACTACATCTGGATTTTCATTATATAATCTTTCGTTGTAAAATGACAATTCAATTCATCTTAAATCTTGAATATTATCTGACTAATGTTTCCACCAGTGGCTAATGTTAAAACGTTGAAGTTCTGTTTACACTGTCTGTATATTTCTTGCAGGTGAGACTCACCTTCAGTTATGGTTCATTTTTTAGACAGAAGTTACAACACTGTTAGCCTCCAACCATGTTAGAACAAGTACAGCAGTACTTGTTATTAGAACAAGTACTGGAGTACTGGAGTACTTGTTATACTTGTTATTAGAACAAGTACAGCAGTACTTGTTCTAGAACTGGTCTTTACACACTGAGTCATTATATACACATTACTGATGGACCCGAAAATACTGTTGCAATATTGACATTGAGGTATTTGGTAAAGAAATTATCCTGATATTTGATGTCAACTTTTCCTAACATTTATGAAAAGCTTTTGAGGAGATTTCAAAAGATTGAGATATATATTGTGTATTCTGATAAAGCCAAGAAAAAAGACCCTACTCTCTATTGACGTCTCCACCATACTTAACTTCATAAGGAAAGGATAAACTTCATTCAAAACGTGTGACTTTGAGTGGTGGTTTGTATGGGAAACTTTGTTGATATATGAAATGGTGAATTATTAACCAAAGTGTGCACCAGCGGTGGTGTCTGAGATATTGTTATACTGACCAAATTCAAAGAAATCAAGATCCCTCCAGGAATCACAGTATGAGACAGAATACAAATGACATGTTTCATGATTACTCCCATCTTTTTTATTGTTCCACATACATTCAACATCACAGTAACAGAGTCATTGTCAAACTGGCACATAGACCTGTGTGAAGTCTAATTTGAGCCAAAGGAGGATAAAGATATAAGGTAAAGTAATGTAACATACAGGTTGGAATGATATAGTGTTTATCAAGCTACATGTAAGAAGTAGTGAAGAAAGTGTAAGTGTGTTGGTTTCATACCACAAAAATATTTAAGTTCTCTAACACATTTTAAAATACAATACTTTTTATAGACGATACTTTCTGGACCGGGTTAGAAGACTTTGTTCAGCCTTCAATATAATGCATCATATACACCAGGGATACTTATGGAAGCCAAGTGGCATGCCCAGCATTTTCTAATTCACACAGGCGATAAACTGCTTCACACTGGGATTTTTTTGTTTGTATATACCAATAAGTAAATTAGCAGCCAATTAGCAAATAGTAAATAAAGTTAATAAGGTCAAAAGTCTCTATGTCAGTAAACTAAGACAAATAACGAGATCTGAGGACGTCATCTTGGACTTTGGGAAACACGGATGAACATTTTTCACCATTTACTGACATTTTATAGCCCAAACAACTAATCAACTAATCATCAATCAATTCATTGACAGTGAATATAAATTTAGGTGCAGCCCTAAAGAATTCTAAACTAATATGAGTTATTGGCCTGTTAATTTTAATTCATGTTATCTGAATAATATTATTGTTTATTTATTTGCTGGCCTTCAGTCATTTTGCAAAAGTGGCCCCAGAGCAAACCAAGTTCAGTATCCCTGATAATCACCACATCACTGTGGAGTGAGTCTGATAATCACCACATCACTGTGGAGTGAGTCTGATAATCACCACATCACTGTGGAGTGAGTCTGATAATCACCACATCACTGTGGAGTGAGACATCACAGAATATGTAGAAACAGCTGAACATCAGCTTTGTCCCCTAAACTGACCAGACCTGGAAACAACATCAAAATAAAATAAAGTACATATAATATAGTGTGTGCACTTTGGAAGAGGAAAGGAGTGTGTACAATAGAAATGGCACTCTTAATAAGTATACATTCAATATTCACAAATAAGGCAGGTACGACTGGAGTTACAGGCTTCGGCATTAAGACATGTAACGATGTGCAGTCCTCTGTGTGGAAGGCTTCTCAGAGACCACACATCACAGACCCTAATGACACCCCGGCATTCACACAACATTTGGCTGACAACATTCATTTGTGTACAAGGCATATTAATCATCACAGAAAAATACCATATTAGGAATGTGAATTCCTTGGGTTCACTCGTTCCTCAGTACTGACGAGGTTGTTGACTGTTTTTGGAAGGCAGTTCAGTGGTCCTGATTCTGTGTAGAGTGTCTGAGTTCAAGCTCCTCTTTCAACAAGCTTCGGCCCTGCTTTAGCATCCTTGAGCAAGGCACTCAGTCCCCTTTGACCTCATGATAGACCCCCCTATGGAATGGGGAAAAACAAAGCTTCCCCTTGTGGATGGATGGATATCTCTATATAATCATTGTCACATGATGCAGTGTAGTTAGGGCGAGGGTTCATTCAGACTGAGACTGTCGGGCCTGGGTAGGGCTCCCCACCACACCAGAAGTCCTCTGGCTGAGGAACTTCTAGCAGCCATGCCTCCTTTTCTTTATCCGTCTCCTCTCCTTTCTGCTCCTCATTGCTCTTTCCATCGGTTTCTCCCTCTGCAACAGTTTGCAGGACTTTGTAATAGTGACAGTCCCGCTCGTCATCTGGATTGTACGGAGGTGCCAGGATATCCAGGAATGCAGCCGGTCCCTCCACTGCATCGATCTGGTGGAGGTTATCCTGTACAGGAGTGAGGAGGCACGGCCCGCTGGTCTCTGAATACTCAATGACTGATCGGAGCACGGCGCGCCGCAGGGAGGCCATCTGGAATGGAGCCAATGGAGGCTCAAAACGAGACGGGACAGTGCTGACAGTCAGGTTATCCTCCAGCTTGTCAAAACAGCGGACGTTCACCTTCCCGTAGAGAACCTGAACAAGAGAAAGACGACAGTTAGAGGAAAATCCTGCTGCTAACACTAACACACAGGTGACCATGGACCTGACTCAGAAGCCACTGACTTGTATGTGTGGTCGTTATGTAAAGTAAGGACTTGCAGTCTCAATCAGAAAAAAAATCTGCTCCTATGACTATACATCCATCTCCTGTTGAGGACAGTAGATGTCTTGAGTATGTATAACAGGAGTGAGGAGAAAGGAGAATGCTGCAACACTATTTTGCTGTGAAGCTCCAGATGTTTTGTGGACGAATAAAAACTTCACCCAACTTTCCATCAGCATGGTGGTGAGTAGATATAATCACTGAATTTTCATTACTTGGTGAACTGTTCCTTTAAGCTTTGAGGGGGCCCAGAGGCCACAATTGTAATGTTGGTCCCTACTGACACCTGTTGTAATGGATGCTGTCAACCAGGTTCCCTTCAAGCCTGGTGCAACATGTGTTCCTAAAATAGAATAAGACTTGTTTTATTAGTCTGTGGGGGTCCCAGTGCTTACAAGAGAGGCAACAGAATTAGCTAATGATGCCGGACCCAGTTTAGTTGATAATGCAGATCCCAAACAAATTTGAATTAATGGGTGCAGTAAAGCTGTGGCTATTGAGGGCTATCTGGGGCCCCAGGACAGTTGTCTGCTATACCCAGGTGATAATTCAGCCCTGATGTCGGTGCATCAACAGTCTCTGTTCATGGTGTCGTCAGTGTGCACACACAACAAGCCCAAGTGACAACAATCAAATGATAAACATGGAGGTGATGAAAATGCATGTGAAATGAAAAATGGATTGATAAATTATCAAGTGATTTGATTCATTTAAATTTAGAAAGTCGTGATATGATGAAAAAAGAGTCATATTTTATCATTTACTGCATCTTACATTCATCTAGTATCATTCACAACACAAAGCATGCCATTTATCATATCTGTAGGGTGTCCTCAAGGCTGAAAGTAACAAAAAATAACTTAAAACACTTAAGAATTAATAATGAAAGTGATAAAATGTATGTGAATGTATGTGAGTGTTACACTGTCATGTGATGTGATAAACCTGACTGACATTTTATTCCAGACAGTATTTCTCTGATAATCAACTTGGCGACCATTCATCACTAACAACACCCAACTGACATTTATCGTTTACAGCAAGCAACTTCTGTTACATGCAGTTGAAAAATAAAAGAAAAAAAGATCAGGCCCGCTCAGCAATCTGTTCGTTGTATCGGCTCACACTGCATTTCTTGCAAGACCCAGCGGACTCTGCCTCTGAGTGGTTGCCTTTGCTGGTAAAGTTTAGGGATGAGAATGGACTGGGCCACGCCGATCTCCCTCCCTCCTTCTTATCAAGCGGGCTACCAGGGCCACGGAAATATGGCAGCTTTTTTTCGTAGGAATAAACTGCTTATGCCCAAATTCTTCCCCTTTCCTGTCGAAAAAATGTGCTGGATGTACTGTCAGATACAGGTCTTGTGAGAAAAGCAGTGGGATCCAATGAGTGTAGAGCCGTTCACTAAGAGGACGGGATCTTTCTTTTTCAACCACAAGTAACAAAACATGCTTGCTGTGAAAGATAAATGTCAGTTGGGTGATGTGAACGATGAATGTTAACTGTGCTCTCTATTTCTCCATTCACATACATTTGATCCCTTTCATTATTAATTCATCAGCCTATTGTTGTTGCTTTCAGCCTTGAGGTCACCCTCCTTCATTGATAAATGACATGTGTTGTGAATGATAAATGATGAATGTTAGACGCACTAAATGATAAAATATGGCATCATATCACAACTTTTTAAATCAAGTCGGCTTTAAATGAATCAAATCACCTGATCACACCTGACCTCCATGGTTATCATTTACTTGTTGTGCAAACAATACATATAAACATGTCTGTAATGTGTTGGTGAGTGATGAGAACTACATTGATGAGTATTACATGCTATCAGAGTATTACATGATATCATTGTGTGAATTATAACAACGACACATTTTATATAATTCATTAAATTGTGACTTCAGGCTTTATAAACTCTCCTAGCTTGAACAAAGTAACATCATAATACAGACAGAGGCTCACAGTGAGCCAACACCAGGCTGATTATCAAAGACAGGAGGGGTAGGGTTAGGGGGTTAGGACCTTCAGCATCCCGTTCATGCCCGGGTGGTCGTGCAGCGGTATGGAGGCGCCGGCCCTCAGCAGGAACACCCCCATGCTGAACACCTCCGTCTCGCAGATGTGCATGTAGGCGACCGGGGGGTTCTGGAGCCCCGCGGCGGCGGAGCTCGGTTTGGTTTTCCGGGGAGAAATCTTCAGGTCGGCAGCTCTGGCCGCAGTCACTAAGGAGATGAGTTCATTGTGTTTGTCGGCGACGAGGTTATTGTCCCCGTTGGCAGAAGACTTGAAGCCTTTAAAGGTGATGTGGGCTTGTTTTGCGATCTTCTGGATGAGAGGAGTTTTGTTGTCCCGCGGCATTCTGGCTAACGGTTGTCGGTGTGTCTCTGGCTCCGCTCCGACAAAAATACAACAGTTTTAAAACGCTTTGTAAATCCTCCAGTTTCTCCCCGGAGCTGCTCCTCGATCAAAAAACACAAAAAAGCGACTTTAATACAAAGAAAACGCACTTCATGGTGGGAACTCGTCTTTTCAGCCTCCCTCCACTCATTTTCCACCAACTCGCCTCCTCGTCTCCGCTCACTGAGCCTGCGCAGCAGACGAAAAGCACGCTGGGAAATGGAGTTTTATCAGAAAATATAAAAGTACTCTTATTCACGGTGACATGAGCAGTGAAGAGCTACACAATCCGATTGTTTTTAACAGAAATGATGCGCGTCATTTTGTAAGATTGGGGAATATACAAACAAACTAACAGTATATAATAAGATAGCCTGCATTTCCAGAAGACTACATTTCCCAGGGGTCCTGGGGATGGCCTGGGGTTGAAGAGGGGAAGGCCAGACAGGCCATTGAACTCTCCGCAGTCCACCCCGTCCAACATCACATCCTCCACCGCTGCCTTTTCCTCCTGTCCTCTTCATTATTCTCATTTTCTCATTATAACCAGCGATTTTTCAGCACAGCCAGCATTTTTGTGTCTTTGTCATTCATTTTTGGCTTTGAGTGCTAACAGATCAATGCACCTGTAGAGGCGTCCACACACCCTGCACAATATATCTGAATCATTTCATTAAATAAATAAAACTGTAAAATGACATTAAAGAAATAAAGGTAGCTGTTTGAAATATGTGCTCTATAATAATCATTTTTAGAACCATGGCAGTGACAGAATGCAAATATATGGATCTGTTAGTGAGAGTTGTCATCGAACAGTAAATCCTCTGCTTAACAAAGGGCTGTCACATTGTTACAATGTGTGTTTTATTGCTAACAGTGTGAGAACATGACTGGTTTGTACAGTGTAGATGAACACTGCATCAAGAGAAAAAGAGGAAACCAGAGGCGATCCAGGCACAAGTACAAGAATATGTTTCAAACAAGGAAGGAAATGTTTAAAAGCCTTTATTATAGTGACTAAATCTTTACAGGGCAGTTAAAGCCAACATGTTTCCACCACTTGTTCTTCATCAGGACTTAGCTGCTATTATTATACTCAACACCTTGGAGTCAACATATGGAGGAAGAGTTTGTAAGAGCAGCAGACTGTATGAAATGTTCAGACATAGAATGACTCACTGACATTCATTTTTACAAGGATCATAGTGTATTATAACTAGTATGGTTAATTGACTTGCATTGCTAGGACCCAGAACATGTTGTTGTACGCCTACATAACTGTCATTACAGACAGGGTCACTTCTGATAACAGAGTCCAGTTGTCGTTTATGGATACAGTCATGAGTCAAAGTAAGTCTGGGACAAAGTCTGGTTCTTGTTCGATGTGGACATGATTATCTGAATGTTTCTGAATGGTTCAGACCAAACATGAGGTGTTGATCTATCAGATCATAGTGGAGCTCTCTGCCTCTTACTGCCACCTGGAGCTGAAGGAAGTGAACATGGTTAACCAACAACAACAGAACAGGACTGCGTCACCTGCGTCACCTGCATCACAAACACACTAAAACACAGGACTGAGTCACCGGCATCACTAACACTTTCTGAGGAAATATACTTATACCGCTGATCACATGTGTGCTTGTGTCTGCGTTTGTGTGTTCACATGCAGCTCAGTGTAACAGTCGGCACATTTGTGGGCGGGTTCAGGTTTGAGGAGCTCTTTACATGTGGCTATTTTTTATTCTTTGTGTGAGTAACTGAGTGCATTTGTGTGCGTGTTGCATTATGTATGATGCATTCTGCATGAGGAGGGAGGGAGACACAAAGCAAGCAATATCCTCTTGAGAAATAATGAGGCCAGGTTCATTATGGGTTCACACACACACACAAACACACACACACACACACACGCACGCACACACACTCAACACACACACCTATGTGTGGCTGACAGAGGCCCAGCATCATTGCTTTAGAAGATGACACGGTGTTGCTTAGAGACCTGTCTTCGTTAGATAAGACATGTGGTAAACTCATTTTAAATCCCAGAGTGTCGGACACACACAGTTTATGAACTAATCCATTTGCTCAAATTGTCAATCTGATGGAGTTTAAACCAAAGAAACGTTCTTAAAGTTTAAGGCAGATTTTGGTTCATCAATACTGATACGTTCCCTTCTCAAAAACATTGTATCTGGGTACCAGAAACACACCTACACCAAAACTGTAACAGTTACAAAGGAAGCCAACAAACTGTGGGAAATGATGATATAATATATATATATATATTAAATATAATAGGGTGATAATGTGATGTGATTTCAAGCAAAAAACTTTAACTCACAATGTCTTTGTCTCCTTCCACTGTTGTGTTGTTGTAGTTACTGTGTTTAGCAACTCATATAGAAACACATCACCCCAGCCGAGTCCACAGTCTGCTGCCCCTGGAAAAACAGCATGCCTCTCCAGGAGTGAAAGCCAGACATGGTCCGCTATGGTGGGATCATGGTGGGTCAAGGATGTCAATCACAGCACGTTATAACAGCATCCATATGACTGATAGATAGATAGATAGATAGATAGATAGATAGATAGATAGATAGATAGATAGATAGATAGATAGATAGATAGATAGATAGATTGGTTGATTGACTGATTGATTGATTGATTTAGGCAGTGGGGTTGAATGAGTCTGTTGCTGAAGCTGCTCTTAAGCTTGTCCAGAGTTTTGTGGAGGGGGTGAGAGGCATTGTCCATGATTGCCAGCAGTTTTGCCAGCACCCTGTCCTTCACCACCTCCTCCAGGTTGACAAGCTGAGCCAACAACAGACTCTGCCTTCTTGATGAGTTTGTTCAGTCTGTTGGTGTACTTCGCTTTGATGCCCGCACCCCAGGACACCACAGCGAAGAAGATGGTGCTCGCAACAACAGACTGATAGAACATCTGGAGCATCCGGTTGCAGACATTAAAGGACTTGAGCCTCCTCAGGAAGTAAAGCCGGCTCAGGCCCTTCTTGTAGACTGCCTCCGTGTTTGTAGACCACTCCAGTTTATTGTCCAGCACAAAACCCAGGTATTTGTATGATTGCACAATGTCAACATCTGTCCCACCAATGCAGACTGGAGAGGGCGGGGGCTTATTCCTCCAGAAGTCCACCACCATCTCTTTCGTCTTCGCCACGTTCAGCTGCAGGTGGTTGTCCCCACACCACTTAACAAAATTGTACTCATTCTTCCTCCCGCCCATATGATTAGAAACAGAAAAGGGCTAACATGTCCCTCCCTGATTTGTTGCACCCTGATCATGTGACTGTTTACGTGATAGAAAACAAACGACATCAGCCGAGACTGTCAGTGGTTAACTCAGCACAGAAAACAAATTACAGGTGTTACTGACCTTGTTGTGATGCAAGCGTCTATTTGAGGGACTTACAACAATTTCTATGTCAAGTGGTGTTAGCCCTTCATGGCCCACTGGTTGGGGCAACCGGGGAGAACCAGTGCCTGGCGGGATATTTTCACCGATGAAGTTGTGGTTGTGGAAAAGACCAAGTCTGCATGTTGAAGGAGCAACAATAAAAGGAAGCTCATGGATATTCTTACAAAAGCACCGTGCATGTTCTATGAGCTCAGTGGTGAAGGTAGACTCCAGAGAACTGCCAGTGTATTTGGACTAATGGATTTATTTTTGATGCATCAATTTTTAAAAGTTTACTAGTATATGATAGCTTCGGTTAACCTGCATGTTATTTAGCAATAGCTTCACAAGCTAGATTACTGTGTTTCTGTTAGCATTTAGCCATGCAGCTTCATACAAAGGTACCCCAGCAAGCAAAAGACGACATTGGGACGTCCCGGCTAGATAAAGCCCCAATTAAGTTGACTATGGGTAACCCACTTCTGGCCAAAAGGATGTTGGAATTATTTAGATTTTGTTTTTGCTACTGCAGCTTGCAGGATGTATGATATTTCATCATGAAAGAAAAGTTGAAACAGTGATTACAAGGTGAAATCAAGGCAGATAATGAGCGTAATTACAACGTCTTGGCTAGAACCCGATCTGGATTGGCAGCAACCAGCTAAAATGTGGTTACAACATCAACATTATAAAGCACGTTTTTGATATTATTTTTATAATTTGTTCAGTTGTAAGTTGAAAGACAGACGTTATTGATTAGTTTTAAGTGTTTCTCTAAAGTCACTGGTAGGTGAAATTTGGTCATTTCAATGCATTTAATGTTTCATATAAAATGTCATTAATATGAAGCTATATGGACCATGAGCTGCCATCAAGAAGCTTCCAGGACATTGTAATGGGAGCAGTTTTAAACATTCATGTTAATCAGACGTTGAGTTTACTGCTGTAAAGTGCAAACACCAAAACCAAGACTTGTGGAGCAAAATGCACAAGCTGAAGAAATGAATATGATGCTTTACACAAAGATTGTATATCAAGTTGTGGCGGTGTAACTGGTAGAGCAAATGGCTGATGCAAGAAGTTTGGTGGTTCCTGAAATTTATTGTGGCAGTTATTTTTTAAATTTTCTTTCGCAATAAAAACACCTTTAAATCTCAACGATGTTCAACGATTTTTCAAATTTCATACTTGAAACCCAGGATGATGAAATATGGTCTAAATGTGAGTATTCAGTCAAGATCTTCAAAAAGACATCTACTAAATTTGCACTGATAGCCTGGACGTTAGGTATGTGTATATGGTCTATTATACATTTGTCTGCCTGGATTGTAAATTGGTTCAGTACATTCAACAGAACATTTGATTCTGTTGTCAAATACAATTCAAATGCAGTTTAAAGAACAGCCCAACTAACATAGTATCGTGTATTTAGGCCTATTTGCAATAAATATTGAGGAATATTGTTTGTACACTGACAGAATGGATGTTGTCTCTCGTTAGCAATACCAACTGATAACAAAACATTACAGACATACAAACACCAACGCAACATGTCAACAGATAGACACTGATCAGAACTGAATGAAAGACTGAAAAAAAGAAAACTGTTTCAAAGATGTTTGAATCGGCCACATGTCCAATTCATACTCAGAACAAATAGGGAGCAACATATCACCAGAGTAACTGCTAACACTGCTGCTAACTGTAGCTGCCGTTAGCTAGTAGCTCAGATATAAGTTCAGCTAGTAGTTCGGACCGGGAGCTCAGAGCACAGAGGGACCGTTGGTGTTTAAACTGTTTAAACCAGGACAGGCCGTGGCTAGCTGGATATATGCTAACTTAGATATCTCTGCAACACAATACATAGATGTCATAATGTCAAAACTAGTATTTCTTCAAATACGGATTCTTTCCACTAAAATTCTTCCATACTTCACCTTTAAAAAACACTATTGACTTGGGGTCAGTAGATCAGTGACCCACTGGTCACCAGCCCAGTGTTGCTGAATAAGGCCAATGGACAAAGACATTATTAATAAACCCTACGACTAACCTGTTAGCTGCCTTTTCTGCTGACTGATAGGTAACATGCACGTGATATTTGTCCGACTAAACTCACGTGTTTCCAGAGCTGTGCCCTCGTCCTAACTTTGCTGGAGCTCTACTGAAAGGGCATCTCACCATCCTGAGTTTAAGTTGCATAAAACAATATTGTTTGAATTATGCGTTCACTGAGGACAACGTTGTAAAGACCCCTGTTTGTCTGGGATCTTATTTGCATTTGCTGCTGCTTCTCGGACATAAAGCGAACATTATTCCCTGGCTGTTTAAAATGTGCATGACTGACATTGCAGAGAAGTCAAGCAAGCTTCATCATGCCGTCCTCAGAGCCGCAGCCAAGGAACTCTGAATGGAGCAAGTGATTCTCTGGCTGTCCACAATTTGCATAGCAATATACAAACACAGTCACATGCACACAGATATAATGTTTATATGTAAAAACACACATGCACACAGGTGGAAATACAGGTTCCTCAAGTATGCAAAGAAGGAAGAAAAGGGTTACACACACTCACACTCACACACATACACACACACACACACACACACACACACACATTCCTCTGTCTCTGGAATCAGCATATTGAGACAATGAGACAATGATAACAGCTGCTTATGGATCATTTAGTGCAACCGGTCAACGTGTCCTTTGTGTTCAGTCAATACGCCGCCTGTTCTCTGTCATCAGAGTTGTCATTATTTAGCGACGTGTTCCACAGTTGAGAACATGAGGAGTCTTTTATTTGTTGCCCCCTGTGGCCTCATTGAATCAGGCCATCACTGTGAATGAAGCCAACTCTGTTGTCCGTCAAAGAACGCTAACAACGCGGGCCAAAGTTGAAAAATTCATTAGCCTGCCGGAAAAAAATATCTGCATAACTCGAGTGGAAGCAGCCGGAGACGATGCAATGCTAATGTTTGTTCTTTGTGTCAAAAAGCTGCTTTCTTCAGACGGAGGGGTTCTGGGGATCTGGTAGGTCCGTCAATGGACTTTGAGCCCACACAACCAAACTCATCAGATTCATGGGATGCAAAATGCAAATGGGTCATTTCATACCAACTCATCTTGAGTCTCCCAGTTCATGTCATGGATTTTCTTGAAAAAAAGCTCATGTTGAAACACAAAAAAGCTTCAGGGGGGAAATTAAAACAGTCAACATGATGTTCAGGTCAAATTTCAACCCATTCCAATCAAAAATAAGCAAATTGTGAGGTTTAGAGACTGACTAGATGATGAAATTAAACTAAAACTTCTTTTTAAAGAAGTACATGGAGCACAGCTTTAGGATTTACAAGGTCCCGTGAGTTGAAAAAAAGTTTCTATATGGTATTTTAGAAAATCCATGACATGAATTAAAAGATCTGAATTCTGTGTGAGTTGGGATGGATTAACCAAAATGTTTATTCAGTGTGCATTCGATAGAAAGGTGTCAGTACTCATGCATTTTGGGTTCACAGGAATACGTAATTAACTGTATACTCCCATGTCAGTATCAGTGTCAGCCTGTCACGTACCATTTCATTCTGTTGGAGGCTAGATATATACGTATATAAGTTTGGAAAAGCTTCTGCTCTCCCACCAGTGTAATATACTGTATGTTTCTCTCCACTGCATTTAAAGTCATTTATCTGTGACTAAATATATATGTGATTTAACTTAAACACGATGCAGAATGATGATATACTGTTTAACTCAAGGGAAAATATGTTTGTCCTGTGATGGACTTTAGGCAGGAGAGTAGCTTTGTTAGGACCTGATGCTGTTTGAACTGGTGTCATCACATCCAGATGAATTGATCCAGCCAGCCTGTGTCTTTAACTGCACCAACTTTACCATCTCATTTATCACTCTCTCTCTCTCTCTCTCTCTCTCTCTCTCTCTCTCTCTCTCTCTCTCTCACACACACACACACACACACACACACACACACACACACACACACACACACATCTGTGTGCCCTGTGTCTTTCATGGTTGGGCTGCAGACCCTGACCACCCAGCTTAGATCTCTGGATGAGGAATGATGACAAACAATGCTACACACAAACACACACGAGCACATAAAGAGACACACACTAGCAGAAAACATGCAGACTAACGAGGGAAAAACTCTCTTATATCTGTGGTTTAATATCGTCTTGACTTTTTTAAATACTTCTTATCCTGGATTTAAGTCTCTACCTTATTTTTTATTTTTCATTCATCTGGAAATACTCTAAACTCTTTTGCTTTGACTAATTATACTCTTACGCCTTTTCACAGCACCGAGGTCAGCATTTCTAGATCCTGCTGGGATTCTTGTGGTTGTTTTTTTGACAGTAGCCAGCCACCAGCGGTAGCTAACGTTATTAACGCTTATCTGTTTCTGCTTCTAACTGATTTAATCAATTCGGTTAATAAGTTAATTTCTTTCTCTCTTTTCATTTCTTTTTAACATTTATTTAATTTCGTCTTTTCATTTTGATTTAAATAGTACTTTGAGTGTGTACATGGACATCAAATGTTCTAAAAGAAATCATGTAAATAAATCGTGAAGTATAAGCGAATCATAAACTGATGAATAATACAATAAATGATCAAATATAAAAAAATTTGACAGGTTTTTTTTTTTTAGTCAGGCCTAATTTTAGAAAAGTCTGACTTGATAAACATGCAGGTTCAGTTTGAAACATGAACATGATTGACACCTTTTCTTTCCTCAAGCAGTAAATGGGTTGTTGACAAATAAAATGACAAAAAAATCATTTTTTGAAGAAAATATATATATATTCATGTAGTTTGAAATCTGATATTTGAGAATATATAAGTGATCACTAACTTTTTCAATTATTTCACTGTTTTTTGAACATCTTCTCTGACCTGCACCATAAATATGTCCTATGGTGTGACGTAAAAAAAAAATAGGGAAAAAACCTTAAATACTACACAAATAGCATGAGACAGATTCATCTTAATTGTGAGACATTTATTTTCATATAGTGTTATTTATTTGATGAGAAATTATGAATAACACTATTTTTTCCCCATGACTTGTTGAACGTTTTCAATAAATGCGAGTCAAACTTTGATGTCAACCTTTCAAAACTGTTGAAAAAATTATAATAATTCAAGGTGAATGATGATTATATATCCCCTAATGCAATACTCAACCTTTTTTTAAGATATTTTTTGACATACAAATACATTTTTGGTTCTTTTATGTGTGTTACAACATAGGACATTATGTCACACTAAAGGACAAAACAGAACATATTTTAATTAATGTAGCTATTGCATTTAAAAACACTGAAAATGGTCAAGGGAATAAAAATTGTTTTTAAAAAAATCTTATTTAATTGTTTAAAATGCTTCTTAAAGAGACCTTGTCCTCCGGTGTGACATATTTGCCCTTCGGTGTGACAGCTAAAGGTGTCACACCGAAGGACATTTCTGTCACACTAAAGGACATTTCAGCCTTTTGTGTCAGTTAATGACCATGCTATTCCTAGCTAACCTGTCTTTAGCAGTTAGCAGTTAGCATTTGTATAATTTTCCATAATTATGTAGTTTAACCAACAGTTTTAAATTGAAAAATATAATTTAGTGACGTCACACCAAAGGACAACAAAACTGAACACTTTCATAGTGGTTCGGAAAAAGTTAAATATTTGAATAATGCTGAGACAAGAACTTACCATGTACTCATGTCATTGGCTTCATAGGAGGCTTCAGTAACAGGGATTTGAATGGGGTCCTTCAATTAAATAAAGTTCTTCTGTGACAGTGAAAAATACATGTCATGTCAACAACCCAAATGTTCAGCCACTCTGATCACGCTACAGTCACACACAGTAGATGTGTGTGTGTGTGTGTGTGTGTGTGTGTGTGTGTCATCTACCTTGTGGTGTTATTGAAGTTAATGAGGTATTTACATTTTTTATTATCATAATTTTGGTTCAAAATAATTTATATATCATTTCAATACAGATCGCTGGCCTTAACTGAGGAAAATAAACAAAAACACAAGGGGAAGTTGAAACGAAGAGCAAATCAATCAATACTGTATGTCTGTATATACACTTGAAGTGACCTCCACCACTGGCTCAACGGCCAGTGCAACAATAAGAGCACCTTAAAAACCTTCCCCTAGGAATAACCTTTCCATGGTGGCAAATGAATAAGGCCACTTTCTCAGCATCGAGTAAGATCATAAGACCTTGTGACTGATTAAGGTTTTTTGTGCTGTCTGATCTGGCCTAATTAAAAGTGGAAGGCAGCTCTGTCTCTAATAGTTTGGAGAGTAAGTAAGCTAACGGGGCAGTAGGAGCTACATATGTCAGGGGGTTGGTCTTTTGTAAGAATGAACAATATAAAATGAATCCTGGCTTTAATTTTTACAGTTATAATTTTTACAACCATTTCCATTTGGTCCAGGAGCTTTTCCTCTCTGTAGACGATCTATTGCATGTATGATCCTGTCAGGGTTATTGGTGTTGGAAGACCAGTCTGCCTCTGAACTTGACAGCAGAATAAGCCCTGTATACAGTGTTGTCTTTTTCAACATGTGCATTCATGCTGCTGTCAGCTGTAAGTGACAGGGAGGCTCAGCTCCATACTGCATCCTGAACTGGATCTTTTTATACAATCAGCTTCTTGCACACTGCTGAAGCTCCTGAAGATCTTAGCTCCTTCGTATTCAAGTCTCTGTTTCCCACTGAGTGCCAGTGTCTTCACCCTGTCTGCTGGGTAGTGAAGCTTCATAAAGACACTGGGGGGAACACATGGTTTAGTGCTGCTGAGACCTCTGATGAAGAAGTCAAACGGAAATAGGGAAATAGTCCAATAAGTAATTCAGATGTAAGTATACATACATACATTTGCAACATTGTTGTGTATAAGATGCAAAGTATGTATAGTATAGTAAGTGAAATAATTCAGAAGTATAACTGTGCATTACTACAATAAGAATATATTAATGGTATTTTACTTGTGTAATTGGAAGTGACTCACAATGATTTTTTAATGTACTTATAACACAAATAAGTAGACTTTAAATAAACTAATCAAGTGTGTATATTAGAATGAGTACACAGCAATATACTTAAAGTGTACAAAGTATACTTGAAGTTGTTTCTCTCAGCACATAAAAAATACACAACATAAACTCCAGATTGTACTTTTTTACAACTTAATTACAAATAAAATATACTAAGTACAACAAATATCAAACTTTAAGTGAATGAATCATGAACAGTTGTTTATTATCTGACCTGTAAAATGATTCTGAATCGTTTCTATTGGCTCCTCTGACACACACTCTAGAGGGAAACACTGGTTTGTGAGAAACCATCCTCACATCCAAAGCTGATGATAAAATCAACTGCATCTCTATCAATCAGGGCTCAGAGGAGCATGAGTAAAGTGTAAAATAATGGGGCGGAACCGGCCCATTTGTCACTGCTGTTGTTGCTTTGATAGAAACTATTACCTCTGTGTAAACTGTCTGACAGTGTGTCTCGGGGTAATGTATGGGGTTTGCCAGCAGTCTTGTGTTGTACTGCTACATCTTAAAACACTTTGGGGTGATATAGTTTTCTGACACGTCCTTCACTCCTTAAATGTTCTGACAGTTTCACGGCAGCCTCAAGTCTGAATGAGCCCGTTCAGGCTGGGAGAAGCAACACTTCAGTAACACTTCCAGCGCTTCACGAGTCTGGTTTACATGCTCTCATTTTAGTTATATGAGTTATTTTCATCATTAGTTGCACGCTCACACACACGCACGCACACACACACACACACACACACACACACACACACACACACACACACACACACACACACACACACACACACACACACATATCCACTGATTAATAGGATGTGCCTGTGACTTAGCATTGCACTATGATCTTAAATTGTTGGACACGTGATATCATCTTAAACTGAGTACAATGCCACGGTACAGATCACAAGGTTAACACTAACACGCATGAGGCTATAGAAGAGAAAAACATGGTGAGTCCACTGATGGCACAACTGCTCAGAAGTGATTTTATTTCCTATTGCAAGCTTGAGATCGGATTCTTCTTCCAAACTGCAGACCAGCTGCCCACCAGGCCTACGCATCAGGGAATGTTTTTAAAATGTATTTTAAAGATGTAGGTTGTTTTAAAAACTAAAACATGTTAAGTAAGTAACTTTTTTCTGGAATAACTCAGTGTGTAGGTCGTGTGCGTAACGTTAGCGAGTGTGCGGTCAAGAGAGAGAGAAAGAGAGAGTGTGTGTGACAGTAAGTATGAAGTTAGCAGTAGGCTAACGCTGTAGCTGTGAACACAGCAATGCAGTGTGTGTGTAAGTAAATTGAAGGGTTAGCCCTTATACACACACAAACACAAATAAAAGGCACTAATAACCTTTCTGGCAGAAACCCTTAAACTGGATGACATTTTGTTAGCAATGGAGAATGTCACAAACATTTTAAAGAGTTTGTTGAGTGGGTCGACCACACAGCGTTCTGGATACGTGCAGCAGAGGACAGACCTCTACAATCTCTCACATCTCTACCAGCTAACATTCAGACCCTTGGAAATGAAAGCAAACAGGGATAAGTCTATGATGAGTGTCACCAGGACAAAAGGATTTGATTTTACGAGGAGCAGAATTGTCTCAACTTTTCTGCCAGCATTGGCAGATTTATCTCTGGTGATTGTTTTGCAAAAGCTACATTTCTGAGAGAGAAAGGCTGCCATCTTATTTTGGACACACTCTGACTAGTTTACTGACAGCGGTGAACGGGGGAGGGCTGATTGGAGTTACTGTAGTGACAGCAGAGTTGCCCATTGCTATGCTAATTTTCTGTTGTCACATTCACCAGTCAGAGGCTCTTCTCTATATCTGTCCTTCCTGCTAAATGACATACAATGCACCTGCTACAATTACTGTACACTTGAAAATAACACTTTTGCGGTGCTTAATACACAGTGGCTACACAAAATGGACATCCTGTGACCTCGCAAACATTTTGGAGCCGTGGGGTTGTATCAGATATTGGGACATGATTTTCGATACAGAAAATGCTTTTCTTTTTCCAGATTGCCAGTTTTGGAGGCTGGAGGACGATATCACTATCACTTAGTCAGTTCACTGTTGAAGACTGACATATACACACATATAGACACTGTGTATCAGGTTAGGGTTATGTGCAGACAATGTGAACTCAACCAAAACATTGACTAAAAACCTGAAGTTTATAATAAATTACCCCAAATGTTAAATCTGTGACTTAACCCCACAACATTTAGCAAATGTACCTATATTTTATATTTTCTGTGCAGCCAATCCATGAGTTGTAATAAATCTTTACCACATACTGCTGACTGTTATAACAGAGAAGGTCTTATTGTTGTCCGGAGATCTCAGTTTGGAAGATAATTTTGAAACGAACCTCAAGTTGAGCAGAACTCCCCCTCAGAGGACGGCTGATGATTGTGGAACTTGAGAAGGGGGTTGGAGTGTGTGTGTGTGTGTGTGTGTGTGTGTGTGTGTGTGTGTGTGTGTGTGTGTGTGTGTGTGTGTGTGTGTGTGTGTGTCTCAGGGGCAGGAAGGACCCACCTCCTCCCACCTCCTCTCCCCACCCCCCAGCCAGGCCCTTTGTTCCCTGATGATGTATGAGACAGCATCTCCCTTGGAGTACCACAGGAACATGACAGCGGAGCAACAACGCTGTCCCATAATGGAGACTGATGGGACGGCTCCCGCTCTCTTCACTTTGTCCACTACTAAGATTGAATTGGCGCGGCACTCCAGGCTCCGACGGGGCCCTTGGACAGCTCTGAGAGGGGCCCTCGTAAGAGAAGACTCAACCTGATGGCAGCTCACGTCTGTCGGCCGCGCTGGGTCCCGCCACGGCCTGACAGGTGGATGGATGGATGGATGACGTATGAGGGGATGGAGGGGTAGATGGATGGACGGGGACCTGCACAGGTCTTTGTGGGATGGGTGACAGTGGAGGAGAGGTGAGGGGGATTCCTGGTCCTCCGGTTCCTGTTGGACATTCCTGAGATGACTGAGCTCGCCAAAGGCAGCAAAGCCATCTTTTCCCTCACACTGACTGGGTGTCATCAACTGAGGGTGGTTTAATATCTGGATGAAGACGTCACACTGCAGCAACGTAGGATTAAAATAAGCAAAGTCCAGAGTTTACAAGTATATCACAGAATTTGGGAGTTACATCAGCAAATAGGTGGGCAAAGATGTGGTAATATAAGTAATAACAAGTTAATTCTACATTCCTGTCAATCATTTCTGTCACCATTCCAACAACTTAGCACGAGGGACGGCACTGCAGCTTTGGTCACTTTGGTCCAGACTGAAATATCTCAACTATTGGATGGATTGCCTTGAAATCAGATACAGATATGCATGGTGTCCAGCCAAGGTATCAGGTAGACTTTGGTGATCCTCTCTCATCTAGAACAACCATGAGATTCAAATATCACAACTAAGTACTAGTCATTCCTGATTGCAATAAAATGTGTTTCAGATCTTTGCGTTCCCTTCTAGATGAATAATAATCACTTTGGTGACCCTTACTTTTCATCTAGCACCATCAGCAGATCAAAATTCAAATTTGCCAAATAACTTGTTTGCAGTCACGTGATCCCGAGGACACACGGAAGTCAGATGGGGGGCAGGAAGTGAAGAACACCAGTTGGGAATCGTTGGGAATGGAGGAAAGTGAATACGCTAAAGCCTTAGATGGACCTGCACGCAGCAGGTATCATCAGAACAAGTCCTCCTACACCAAGGCTCGCCAAATGAAGGCGTACAAGAGTCTTGAGGCTTGTAACTAATTATGTATTTCTTTAGATTTTAGCCAGATATATACAATTAAGTAGCAAAATGATTGTAGCCTTACCTTTCACAAAGTGGTCACTGCATACACAAGCGTTGTCTGACTCGGCTCTTCCAGACTTTAGACGGAGGTTTTTATGTGTCACTACTTTAAGGACTCTAAAGTAGCTCTTGATGACAGCTGCAGTAGCTACATCACAGTATAACCACATGTCAGCATTATGGCTACTGAAATACCAAACTGAGACCAAAATATAATTAAGACGTTTGAAGAAAGTCTTTTTATGGACACATATCCTGCAGAAACATCCTACTGCAAACTCTTGGTCAGTTTTACAAAGTGAATTAAAGACTGTAACAAAATGACTGGGGGTTATATTGTCAAAGCATTATATAACCTGATGATGTCATGATGTATGATACATCTGTTTAGTGTGGAGTGAATATCAGAAATTGAACGATAAGTCAAAACCTAGGATGTACATGAAGGTATTTGCAGCAGGGGTGCCATTAAGCCCTTGCACCAAGTTTAAATTTAGCTAAAAGACAGTTTTAATTTTTATACATTATGGTATGCCCTGAACAGGCAACTAGCAGTGCTGCTGTTGTTCAAATGGGCTGTAACTGTGGCTGAATCAGAGAGCGAGGAAAGAAAAGACAGATAGAGCGAGGCAGAGTTTTGGCAAATAATGTGTGTGAATTATTCCTCGTAATGTTTGAATTTCCTGGAGCATCAGATTAACAGGATTAAACACAAAAGACCAATTCAGGTTTTAGCATTCACAAAAAAAGTTTGCTGTAACAGCCCAAACTCTGAGCCTTAAATATAAAAAAGCGTCAAAATTACAGTAATGATCAAGCTTCAGAGGGAAGGTTATGAGGAACACAGGAAACAGGAACACAGACAGAAACGAAAACAAGGAGCAAAAGAGAGCTGATGACTTTAAAACATGAGAATGATCTGGGTGGAGGACATGGAGAGGAAGGCACAGTGTGTGTGTGTGTGTGTGTGTGTGTGTGTGTGTGTGTGTGTGCTGTATGTGTATAGATCATGACTCAGACAGGAAATAGATATTATGATCTTTCAGCTGGAGGCTCAATTATTGAATGGATAATACAGGATAATATCTGAATAATGTCCATACTACACAAAGGCTTGAAACACATGCACACAAATGTCTGTGATGAATCATTTCCTGTGATCACAATAACACATTCAAGCATATGTCCATACGTAGAGTGACAGTTTTGTAGCTATAGAGGCTGTGGAAGTAAAAGTGAAAATAATAATACAAAGAGAAAGAAGAAGAAGAGAGAATAGCTTAATAAAAACAACTGAAACTAAAATGCACTAACAATTGGGGATGAAAGCAAAAACAGGGGTTGTCCCTATCAAAGTGGTATTAAACATTTATTGACTTTGTTTCTGAAAGTGAGGGGAGAAGATTTAAATCAATCTGGTGTGTGTGTGTGTGTTGATTGCAGAGCTGCAGTCAGGGTGTGGTGAGCCTAGCTTAGCATACAGACTGGACACTACTGCAGCCTGTCCAGTCCACCTACCAACACCTTTAAAGGACATTGTGGTTTTATTATTATTTTTCCAACCTGTTTTGCGTTCAGACCTTGTTTGATGACATTTTATATGTACGGGACCCTTAAGTCATCAAATCTGCCCTTCAGCACGTCATATAGACGCACAAAACACCTTTAGCATTTGTATAAGACACACCAGGCTTTCAACTAGCTCAAATGTAAACCCTTCCTCTCAGCTCAGAGCAAATCAGGTGACTTATTATAGAGTGACAAAATCTGCATATGTCGGGCTGGATTGATGGGTAAAACACAGGACAAGACAAAATGAGTCATTGTTGACTTATTTTAATTGAAGTTAAATTATGTTATGTAATTAACTTACTTCACAGACCTAACATCGTCACAAATGTGTGTACATGCAGCCCATCCTTATCAGGAAAACAACCATATATGTTGACTATGAAAGCAGATTTTTAAGACCCATATTTAGGTTTTTTGTTAGGTGGCAACCTCTGAAAGCCGTCGCAATTATTACAGCTGCAAAGGAGGAAGTTAGGAGTAGTAGTATAAAGAGCATTGCATAGGGAAGAGGCCTAACCCTAACCCTCACCCTAAGAAGTCAACAAGTAGTAGTAGTACAAGTAGTTTTCTTGGCTAAACCTAACCAAACACCAGCAGTTTCACGTTAACTATGCATTAGACAGGCTGTCTGACTGAAAGGCTTTAAAGGAATAGTTCACTCTAGAACGAAATTCAGTCATTATCGACTCACCCTCATGCTGATGAGAAGTCCGGTGTAGTTTCTTATTCCTCAAAGTGCAGCTGGAGACCCGCGGGGGTACCTCCTGCAGCAAAATTCCATATAACGGGCGTAAATGGTGTCTGAGACGAAAAGGTCCATAAAACTACACAAAAACTTTGTAATATTCCTCCATACTGCTCGTCCGCTGCAATCCAAGTGTCCTGAAGTGGCGACATCCAGAGTTTACTCGAAATGACGTCATTTAGTACATTTTTCTAGCCTAAACAGTCACTATACGATATTTGCCTGGAGGCACGCTCCTGCGTGCACGCGAGTCTCCCTCACAGCCGCTTGCACTCCTTTAAGTCTCATACAGACACTTAACGGTTCCCACAAGGGAACGAGAGGATGCGATCAAAGTTAGGTGGTCAAGAGCCTGATCATGATGACTCAGGCAGCTCAGGTGAGGGGCGTCGGCCATTCAAAGACCCAAATGAACTTGTTTCTCATTGACTGATACTGATAGAAATCATGACTATCTTGTCTACCAGCTTGCTGTACCACATTGTCAACATTACTCATAGTCTATTCATAATGGTTATGGTAAGTTTATAATGGCTGTGGGCTATTGGGGCTACAAAACATGAGATGCATCAAACTGCATTTTTGCCTTAAATGGAGCGAAGTTTCAAACATTTCACATGTTGTCTACGCCACAAACAGTGGCAGCGTGTCGCTGTCATGAGGGGAATCCACACATCCAAAACAAGGAAGTGAAAGCCACTGATGAAGGCCAGCTCATAGGTCACAGATGATTGACAAGGCCATACTCCCAGTTTGTGTGTATGTGGATTAATGTGTGGCAATAATGATTTTGAAAGACATGCTGCTAAATATAGTCAAATGCTACCATTTTATAACATGTGTGCATTATTACAATGTGTGGGAGAGTGGAGCACGGGTATAGACAAGGAGGAGGTTAGGTAAGACAGTGACTGTGACGGCGTAGGGAGTGAGAAGCATCGTCATGGTTAGTTTAATTCTGTCTGCTGCAAAAAGAAATCAAGATTTACAGTATGAATCCCTCGACGCGGCCTCTTCAGGGTGCGATGTTTGTTGCAGACTAGAATACAAAAGAAGAACGAGGAGGTCTTGGAGAGTTACCAGTAGAGGGCTCAAGGATCGTATGTCCTTAGTGGGGCACAAGCAAAAAGGTCATGGGGCTGTTAAATCACAAAGCTTTATCCCTTTAGTTATCTATCTTCTAGATTTTAAAAAGTGTGCAAAGGTGACATTTCCACAAGCGGTCAATGCTGAATTACCAAAGAGACAAAGCAGGCAACTGCCCCAGAGCCTCAGGGCCTTTACACCAACAATGTTCAAAGCATCTGGTCACCTGACGCTATAACTTCCAGGAGAGACTCAGAGAGTGAGGAAGGGAAGCAGGTGAACGTGATTGAACATAACATGAATAAAACTTCAAACATCACCTCATCCATGAACATTTCTTCCTGAGTCACATGGACAGATTTTCATCACCAATGGTACTTGTTAAACAATGAACACAGCAGCTCCCATGATCCCTTTCTTCTTGTGTCTTTTGTTTTGTTTTGTTTTTATTTTCTAGTGGCAAGAAAATTCATACTGTGCATTTAGTAGAGTTTGCATCTTTAAAGTGCGATCTAAATCTACATGATGAACGCACATCTTTAGTATCACACATCTTAATGTCCTCAATTTAAATCTAGTTTTAAGCACTTTATTATTTCAGCTGTTGATTGGACTCATATTGGCCCCTCAGTCCTCCCTTTGAGTTGTCAAACTACTGTGGTGACCATGGTCACACATTAACATTGGATGAGCTGATGTTAGCAGTTAACTGTCAGCACTGCAGTGTACAGTCATGCAGACCTAGTCCTTATGTTCTTGGAGATTTAAGACAACAGGAACAAACTGTCCCTGAATTCACCTCGTCCCTCAACCCCTTGGGGTTATTGACATTTAAAGTTAAAAAAAATATTGACAATAGTGTTGCAATATATTAATTATGATGTCAGTTTTGACTGGCTGCACACAGGGGATTTCCTCGACCACTTCATTTAATGCAACACCCAGTTTTGTAACCAGTGGTTCACCCACAGAGTGCTGCCACGTACTGTATGTGTGTTTATTGTTCAAATCACCACAGCCAGACTCAGTGATGTGGAAATATTGGCTATGGATTTGTTTTGGTCTCATTCATCTCTCTCTTCTCTATTTTCTCTCACTCTCTGATAACATCAGGTCATCTCTGCTAAATGACGGATCATTCCACCTCAAACACCGCAGCGCTGAAAGTGGACCAATTCATCAGCTTGCTTTATTGGTCTGTGTGTGTGTGCGTGTGTGTGTGTGTGTGTGTGTGTGTGTGTGTGTGTGTGTGTGTATGTGTGTGTGTGCTCCTGGTGGGAAGGGTAAAATGGTGACAAACTGTGAGTGTTTTTGTGACTTTCTCTCTTCAGCCCACAGGATGCTAACTAATCATTAACTTTACATGAACAGATGAAATCTGTGACCTGAAGCTGATACAGCCTGTCAGTATTATACAGAGCCTGTATACATGATTGAAAAAGTGACAACCAGGACAGAAGTTGTCATTTTACTGCACTGTTTGGTAGGTGAGTGCAGTTCAGATGTGGGACAGACAACAAAAAGTAGAGGTGATATACATTAGATTTTCTCACACACTCACATGGGATGACTTTTAAACATCAGTAACAAAAAGAGCCTCCCACACCTTCATCAGGACAGGTTGCTGCCCCTGAGGATGAACCAGCAGCTTTCCTTCCCTTCCTCTGCTCCACACAATCAAATAAACTAAACATAACCAGCTCCTGGATTATCAGATGAATTAGAAGAGAGTGGTCGAGAACTGACTGTCAGTGACAGTGCAATCATTTCTTAGCTTTTTGTCTTTAGTAGAGAATAAAATATGAGGATGTAGCATCCCAAACAGATGCTTAAAGGTGCTATTTGTAAGAAAAGTTGACTTTTTGAGTCTCATTCCTAACTCAAAGAATGATGCTGTGGGACTGTAGGATGGGTCAGCCGTCATATTAAATACTGTAATATTATATAATATCTTGTTAGTGTAAAACAAGAAGGAGCCACATCAACAGGCAACACGCTGTCTGATGTCCTCCAACAGCAGAGTTTCCTGATTGAAACTTTAGCAACTAGCTTTACTTGTTGCTAAACTCACCGCTAACTGCTGCTCGTTAGACAAGTTAGCCGTGCATCTAGTGTGCAGCTGACTGACTGCATGCAGCTGAGTGGAGTGTCGGTGTTTCCTGCTAGCACAGGAGCTGTGCTTAATAAAGTCAATCAAGCTTTATTTAAGCTTGAAAGCTAATAGGACTGTAATCTATTACTAACTTAGTTAACGAGCTAACAGCAGCTTTAGTTATCAGAAGTTAGTGGTTCAGCTATCTCTCCATCAGGAAACTCTGCAAGTAGATTACACTCCCAAACTGTAGCGGCGCCAGTTTGAGAAAAATAAAGGTTTTTGCATGTTACTTTAACACTTTTGATTTGAAGGAGAACTTTTTAACCAAGTCTAACTATAATAACAACTATTCTAATTCTCTATAACTCCCCTGCTTTCTCATTCATTTCTATATGTGGGATGTCTCTTGTTTTTCTATGATCCACTTTGTTTTGATTGACCCGTCTCAGTTCAACTTACAAGGTGAGACAAAGGTGGAGTCCATGTAGCTGCGCGATCAAAGGGATGAACCCACTGGCGATAGCTGTAGAAGGCTGCAGCCACAGCCTGCTCAATGAATTTGGAGTAACTGTATGTAACAAACGTTTGCACTGGTTCATTTCCTTTTCAAGAATGACCAATGGGGAATCTCCAACACCTGGCTGACCAATGGTGTAACTTCATCACTCTGCTCTGCCCCGGGCCCTGCTCTGCTGTGGTCCAGCCAAAAAAAAGACCAGTTTCAGCTGGTTCTAGTCTTGATGTCCAGCTGCACTGTTCTCCTAGGTGTTTTATAACGTGGGTGATATCAGTCTTGCACAGACTGCTTTTACGTGAACATTAGTATTCCAGCTACAGTCAACGTTTTGTCTTTTGTCTGCGCATGAAAACATTACATCCTGTTTTCAGAATGTGGATGAACTTGTGGCATATAAACACCAGTTCTCGTCACTCTCTGTGATCCGATCAGTCAGATCCAGCAGAGGTGGGTCAGGCTGCCAGGAACCAATCTGGATTCATCGTCAACTGCTAAACTAAGTCAGTTGTTCAAGAAATTACATCAAATTAAGAAAAACTGGATGTAGAGAGTCAAAGACTTATATCATCCAAAGCCTCAATAATATAAATATCATGTATAAAGGGAGACGAATAATGTGGTTATTTATGTGAACATTGTATCCCCAGATTAAAAAAACAGGATACGCCTCAAAACTGGGATAAGAGTCTGCATGTTAATGTTCTTGTTTAAATAAGATTAAAACTGTATTTGAGCCATTTATGAAAATCACCAGCGAAAAACTGTCCACTCGCTCTTGTTTGAGGGTCATGACACGACGGAGAGCTGAGTTTTTTAACTACAGTTAAGAACAGAGTTTGTTGGCAGCAGTCTGCTGCAGAAGTCACAACGTCAGCTGTGTTTTTACAGTTATTATTTATGTTGAGCAAAGACTCACCATGTCACAGCCACAGACCTGAAAATGTCTATTAAAAACATTACTGAGCGAACTTTCACTGTGCAGAAAAATGATTTATGAATAAGCACTTTTCTTCTCATTTAGTTTGTGTTTCCTGTCATCATTAGCTGCTCTGACTGGCTGATGATGATCAAAAACATGTCTTTTCTATTCTTCCTTTTCTTTCTGTAGTCAGCAGTTCCTTCACGGCCCAGTCAGTAAGTCAGTCAGTCAGTCAGTCAGTCCACAGGGTATATGCAGGAAGAGCTGGGCCTGTTTTATTATGACTAAACACGCACTCTCATATACGCCCACGGGCGGAAACTCCCTGTGGACAGATTGCTGGTACTAAACATACATCAGATGTTGCAAACATGCATATTCACATATTTTTGTGGTTATATCTGGTAAATGACCATTTTCCTGAAGAAGTTCACGAGCCATGATGGTAGCTTACAAATCTAGACGATAAAGGAAAAATGTTTTCAGGAGCAACATAAAGAAGTAACTTCTGATCGATCATATAACTGAATGTTTTCACTCACTTAACCATGCTCTCCTCTTATATGTTAATAATTTATCTGAAATCCATCTAACTTAATTAAATGCTCCGTTTGTAAATCAGACAGCTTTGATGCTGTTCAGCCCTCTGAGTGTGATCCAGATCACATACTTTACTTTTTACTTTTAGCACGTACTGCAGCTGCCCTCACGAAGTTCATACTGCACAAATGGGACGTACCACTTCATCATGACAGTGAACCTTTAACTTTGACCCTCTTGCTCCTGTATCTGACACAGCAACACATGGTAAACTTAAATGAGCTTTCATCTTTTATTGGCAGCTAGCTGTCAATGAAAAGAATTTCCCCTTGTGGGATTAAAATAGTATAATAAATTTAAAAAAAATTTAATCTGTCAGTGCTTGTGTCTTTGTTTATATCTGTGTGACACACTGTGACGTATGTATCCTCTGTGCGCAGATGATTGTGGGTAAGAATAGCCAGAAAGCATGCTGTAGTATTGGAACATATAATACTAGATAGTGGGTGTTGAGTGCAGGGTCTGAGTTGCCTGATGCTGATGGGAGTTGAGTTTGTGGGCCGTCAAACCAAAACAATACGATACAATAGGCTGAAAGGTTCCAGGGTATAAGGGGAGGACAGGAGTCTGTAATGATCTCACTACAAACAATAATCTCACAATACACAGAGGTATTTCATCAGCTGTTCATATAAACATATGAATCAGCTCCACTTTGCTGCAACATTAAAATGCTACTTATAGGTTAAAGTGTCAATATTGATCATCATATAGTATATAATTCAATGATGAGGCTGTTCTGCTGCTCAGTCATACTTTTGATACTTTCAGTACATTTTGCTGAGAACACTTCTGTTCTTTTTGGTAATTTAGTTCATTTTTTCATTTAGATTGTAATTAGCTTTCAAACATTAATATAACATAGCACAATTAAAAAGCAGACACGGACAAGCTCTGAAAAATATTAAAATATTATTAGACAACAACAATCAACGACAAAAACAACTTTCGACTTTCGCAGCTGCCAGCGACAGACCTTTGTGCTTCAGTGACAGACTGGTTCTGTTTAGAAAAAGATTGTGGTTTGGGTTAAAATAAGTGTGTTACTTATCACTGATGTCACTCAAGTAACTTATATAACTTATGTTATGTTATGTCATGTTATGTGATGTTATGTTATGTTATGTTATGGTATTTCATGTTATGTTATTTCATGTTATGTTATGCTATGTTATGCTATTTCATGTTATATTGTGTTTTGTTATGTTATTTCATGTTATGTTATGTTATGTTATGCTATTTCATGTTATGTTATGTTATTTCATGTTATGTTATGTTATGGCATTTCATGTTATGTTATTTCATGTTATGTTATGTTATGTTATTTCATGTTATGTTATGCTATTTCATGTTATGTTATGTTACGTTATGTTATTTCATGTTATGTTATGTTATTTTATTTCATGTTATGTTATGTTATGCTATATCATGTTATGTTATGTTTTGTTATGTTATGTTATGTTATGCTATTTCATGTTGTTATGTTATGTTATTTCATGTTATGTTATGTTATATTTGTTATTTCATTTTATGTTATGTTATGTTATGCTATTTCATGTTATGTTATGCTATTTCATGTTATGTTATGTTATTTCATGTTATGTTATGTTATGTTTTGTTATTTCCTGTTATGTTATGCTATTTCATGTTATGTTATGCTATTTCATGTTATGTTATGTTATTTCATGTTATGTTGTGTTATATTTGTTATTTCATTTTATGTTATGTTATTTCATGTTATGTTATGTTATTTCATGTTATGTTATTTCATGTTGTTATTTCATGTTATGTTATGCTATTTCATGTTATGTTATGCTATTTCATGTTATGTTATGTTACTTCATGTTGTGTTGTGTTATGTTATTTCATGTTATGTTATGTCATGTATGTTATGTTGTTATTTTATGTTATGGTATTTCATGTTATGTTATTTCATGTTATGTTATGTTATTTTATGTTATGGTATTTCATGTTATGTTATGTTGTTATTTCATGTTATGTTATGTTACTTCATGTTCATGTTATGTTATGCTATTTCATGTTATGTTATGTTATTTCATGTTATGTTGTGTTATATTTGTTATTTCATTTTATGTTATGTTATTTCATGTTATGTTATGTTATTTCATGTTATGTTATTTCATGTTGTTATTTCATGTTATGTTATGCTATTTCATGTTATGTTATGTTACTTCATGTTGTGTTGTGTTATGTTATTTCATGTTATGTTATGTCATGTATGTTATGTTGTTATTTTATGTTATGTTATGCTATGTTATGTTATTTTATGTTATGTTATGTTATTTTATGTTATGGTATTTCATGTTATGTTATGTTGTTATTTCATGTTATGTTATGTTATGCTATTTCATGTTATGTTATGCTATTTCATGTTATGTTTAGTTATTTCATGTTATTTCATGTTATGTTATGTTATTTCATGTTATGTTATGTTATGTTATTTCATGTCATGTTATGTTATTTCATCTTATTTCATGTTATGTTATGTTATGTTATTTCATTTTATGTTATGTTATGTTATTTCATGTTTTTTTCATGTTAGGTTATGTTATGCTATTTTATGTTATGTTATGTTATTTCATGTTATTTCATGTTATTTCATGTTAGGTTATTTCATTTTATGTTATGTTATGCTATTTCATGTTATGTTATGTAATTTCATGTTATGTTATGTTATGCTATTTCACGTTATGTTATGTTATGTAATTTCATGTTATGTTATGTTATACTATTTCATGTTATGTTATGTAATGTAATTTTATGTTATGTTATGTTATGCTACTTCACGTTATGTTATGTTATGTAATGTAATGTTATGTTATGTTATGTTGTGCTATTTCACGTTATGTTATGTTATTTCATGTTATGTTATGTTATGCTATTTCATGTTACGTTATGTTATTTCATGTCATGTTATGTTTTGTTATGTTATTTCATGTTATGTTATGTTATTTCATGTTATGTTATGTTTTGTTATGTAATTTCATGTTATGTTATGTTATGCTATTTCACGTTATGTTATGTAATTTCATGTTGTTATGTTATGCTATTTCACGTTATGTTATGTTATGTAATTTTATGTTATGTTATGTTATGCTATTTCACGTTATGTTATGTTATTTCATGTTATATGTTATGTTATGTAATTTCATGTTATGTTGTTATGTTGTGTTATTTCATGTTATGTTATGTTATTTCATGTTATGTTATGTTATGCTATTTCATGTTATGTTATGTTATGTAATTTCATGTTATGTTGTTATGTTGTGTTATTTCATGTTATGTTATGTTATTTCATGTTATGTTATGTTATGCTATTTCATGTTATGTTATGTATGAGACGTAACTTAACTACATAATGAAATGCAGTGACCAGTGTCCTGATTAGAGTCCTGTCTGTCCAGTCCCAACCTCTTCCACTACGCCCCCCATCTTCTTCTTTTGCTGCTGTAAGATTTACTATGGCCACTAGAGGTCACCAAGTGACAATAAAGGTAACAATGGGTCATAATAAGCTGCTTTCACAGTCGACCTACATGGTCATCTATTGTCTTCAGAAAATGCTCTTGATGATGATTTTAAACAAGATGTACTAATTATTAAACCATTTTCTGAAGTAATTTGTTGTGTGAAATATGTTCATCCTTTTTTAATTATAAGATGATCTGTTGCATTTGTTCTAGTTATAAACTGCTTTTCGTCTGTGTGTCTGGTAAAGTACACTGATCAGCCACAACATTAAGACCAGATGAAGTGAATAACATTGATGACCTCATTACAGAGCAATGTTTTGCTGAGAAACCTCAGCACCAAAGTCCTGGTGCCAGAAACCACAGGTCAACCCCTGATGGGTCAGAGAAAAGTCTAGTCAACGATGGGGCCTCGGTGGATCTGACTTGGTCCAGGATGTCTTACAGATGATCATGTGGTTCAGGATCAGGGGAGTTTGGAAGCCAGGTGGATACCTTGAGCTCTTTGTCCTGAGTAGTGGTTGTGTTGTGTCACATTGTGCCATTGGGGTGACCACTGCCATCGGGGAGAGCACATTAAAGAAAACAGTTTGTACACTATTGTTTAACTAAGTTTTTATCAATGATAATGCAAACTGTCAAATTCAAAACATTTATTCTTTTCAGCAACATTTCATGATCAGTAATATTGAACAGTACAGCACCGACACCTTTTCATATTTCTTAACCAATCATCTGCCGTCTGGCTCAGTTCCGTGGCCATGGAGCTGCAGGACTTTGACTTGTAACTGAGTACTTTTTCACCATGATGTTGCTTTTTACTTTAACTGAAGTAAAAGATCACATCACTTCTTCCACTGTGGCAAAGTCACACAAAAATCCAGCTTCTTTTTAATGGCATAAATTAGCAACATAAATGTTTTTAACAGTTCTCAAAATGAATTCAAATGACAAAACCTTCAGTTGATTTTCTTCTGCTGCTGGATAACCTTCCATCGTTCCATCCCTCTGCTATTATCCAGAGCCCTCCATCCGTCTTCTTAATCTTCTTTGGTTCTCACTCCAGATATTCTGAGACCTTTCAGCGGATGTTTGACAAACAAATTGTGCTGAGCATGAATCATGTTTTATGATCTACTTCAGATTTTATGATGCTGCTTGGAAAGTGTCTGGACAGGGTTGTTCTCACCAATCATCTACTGTATAGTCCTGATATATGTTCTTTTTTATAAGTGGAGTCACTTTTTTATGGATGTCGCATTTTGGATTACTGATATACACAAAGATAATGAAGCTCCTTTTTTAAAAATCTTTCAGCCGTGAGCCAATTTACATTTTCTGCATAAAACGTGACCTTTTCTGGTTTCTAGTTCAACTTCCTCTTTAGTTTTGAGATGTCAGGTCACTTTATTGTATTGTAATGAACTGATGACTTATGGGGCGATGCTCGGGTCACGTTTGTCTAAAAGTTGATAGAATTGTTGATTGATTGACGATGAGAATTAGTAAAACAGATGGTTTTAGAAGAAATACAAATAATGTAACATAAAAGAAGGATCAGTGACCTGCAGTAAATACTAATGAACAGCTACTAATCCACTGTCAGTAGTTTGGCTCTGGCTCTGTGTTTCTGAGAGGGTGGGGTTAAATACCAGATGTAGCCAACCAGATGATTACAACGGTTCTAGTATTATTGGAAGGATGGTGAAAATGGATCATCCAAAGGACAACAAGCACTCGATGTTAAAGAGAGGAAGTTCAAAGGCTTTGAGAACAGCTCCGGATATACTGGACTCTTCATAACACCATGCTAATGATAACAGTGATGACAAGACGAGGATGATGATGATGACGGTGATTGTAATTATGATTGTACAAGCTCGGATCCACAAAAGTTGGGATTCTGTGTAAAAAGTAAATGAAATCAGAACGCAGGATATGAACTGTGTTTACTGACAACAGTTTAACAAAGTGTTCATGTAGTAAAATCTTTTATACATTCATGTGTTGACAAAGTGTTGAACCTCCTTGTTGCTCCTGTCCCAACATGTTGAAACGTGTTGCTGCCATCAGATTCAGAAGAAGTATATATTTACAAAAACCACTGAAGCTGATGAGGTAAAACATTGATTACATGTCTTGTATATCAAAAAGGAAAAGGATTAACAGATGATCATATTTAGTTGTGTTCATGTTTTTCTCAGCGTGCGGACGTTTGGGGATTAGTGTTGTAGGATGGAGGTGAAGGAGTGAAGTATTTTCTCATGTTCACTGCCATTAGACTTACTGTTTTATTCATTTTATGTCCTTTGTCACATTTTTTCATCTCTCTTGTGAGTCTACATTTGTGTCCACAGGAATGTAATTTGTCTGCTGGCACCATCTAGTGGCACCAAGTCTTTACTGCAGCTCTGGTAACACTGAATCAAGTTATGTGCTGTTACTGTGAGTACTGTGAGTGAAGTAGATGTTAAACTTGTTGTAATTGCAGAGAGTGTGTGTCCACTGAGGCACAGTGAGGCTTTGCTGCCCACCAGTAGGACACAGAGTTTACCTGACAGCCCCTACGACTTCATGTAAACCGTAACTCCGACGCAGAGAGGGGCTGATGCTGTGTACTGTCTCATTTTATTAGATTTAGGCAGTGCGCAATTGTGAGAGATGATGCTAAAATATGAAAGCCACAGCATAAAGAGGAACTTACAAGTGAAGGAAACAACAGATTTGTGGCTGTGAAGCTTTGAGGCAGCAGTTTGTCAGATGTATCACCTCTGGCCCGGCCCACAGTCCCTGTGAAGGTCTGCCAACCAGCTGAACATTAAACTTCAAGCTCACACAAAGTGGTTTGAGACGTTCAGGACTGCAGAATGTATCGATCTTTTCAATGTCACGTCATAATTCTGATTTCTTTTCTCTTTACTCTTTAATCTCTTCTCTTTGTCTGTTTACTATATTTTACTAATCTTTTTTTACATTCTTGTTCTTCATATGACAGAAGAAACTTTGTCATTGCAGGCAAACAATAACATGATGTTTGGTGATTCTCAGAGGCCAGCAGCAGTAGAATAAACACATAAAACATGATAAAGACAACAACATAGATATGATGAGGTAGTGTCCTCTATCTGCAGGCTGTACACATCGAACAATGAAGGCACTTGGATGAGGCAGGAAACAGTGACAGTATTTAAAGGTATTGCACAACAAATGATATAGTTTATCTTCTTTAATAACTTGTCTTTGTTCAGATTTCTTTTTATTGTTTTGTCTTTTTGTCCAAGGCCAACTCCAGTTTAATGTTAGTTAATATATATCTAAGATATTAAGGAGTGCGCCAACTACTACTACTACTACTACTACTTATTATTATTATTATTATCATTATTATTATTATTATTATCATTATTATTATTATTATCATCATCATCATTAAACGTAAGGTAATCAAATATAAACATCTCATAATATAATATTCTTAATGTATATGTATTTTGTATTAAACACGCATTTGAAGATAAAATAAGTAAATAACATAATATAATAACAAACAGGTGGAAACAGTTTGACCTTTGTTCTCTAACTCTGTGGCCACCGGAGAAGCTTCATGACTTTTCACCGCTCAACAGGCAGAGGGCGCCATTGTACGGGCCCTGTAGCCTGTTACACTCGTGCGGAACCGTATCATAGAATGTTGTTTCCACTCGTCTCACTTACGAAGTGACTCCTCTGTACGCTTCCGGGCCGGAGGTCATGATACACATGTGAGCTCTGAAGAAAACAGGCTCTGACTGGGACCAGACCAGAACTGGGTTAACTTCAGGTACTGCGACTCATAATTTGTGTTTTTGGGAATATTTAACACACGTGTATGTGTAAGATAGCTGTCGTGAAGGAACCGGACTGTGCTAGCTAGCTTCAGTTCTTAAAGGCAGAGAAACAGACATGATGCTAGCTTCAGTTCATACAGGCAGAGAAACAGACATGATGTTGTAAACAGACTGTAGCTTGTTTCATTCTGGTCCCTCACTGGTCACCTTACAATACACACAAAGACAAACACGTGTGTCCCTGCCTGAGAACAAGCCAGCTGAAATACATATCTGATAATCGTTATTCAGAGTATAGTTCAGCAAACTGAATGTTAAAGAGGACACTAAACACTAAACAGCTCATGTTTTAGTGAAACCAAAGGCCTGGCTTTAACATGACAAAATACAATGTTTTCCAATTAATATTTGTTTGTTCATGGAAATTGTGCATGGCTTTGGTTAAGTATTGGCAAAAAAAAACATTATTGTTATTGTGTTAGGATATGACTGTGCATACTGTTGTGCATTATTGTCTCCATATAAAAACTGTCAGTTGTGTGTCATTGATTTTATTATGTGTGTAATTGATTCTGTATTGTTGAGTGGCTGAAGAAGAGAGTACCTCTGATGAATCTATCAATGATTCAAACCTGAAATATGTTGTTGAGTTTTACACTTTTTTAAGGCATTGAGGTAAAGCAAATCCCTGTAACACTTTCAGGTGTTGAATTTTCCGGGTTTTGGAAATTTAGATTCAAATACATCCACAGAGGTGACTTTTCCAAACACCACCATCATTTAATTATCTCTCTCCATTGACATGACAGCCAGGTGTGGACGGTCACACACTTTAGCTTTGAATGTAATAGAAGCAGTCAGAGAGCCTGTCACTGGTTTGTAAACTCTTCCATGCTAGTGCAATTCAGTGCTGTTATAACATGGAAAGTCCCAGTAACTGTATTTTCTACCCGCAAATTGTTTGTGCTCTAGTCGACAGGATGGACGGAAAAGTGAAGGAACAGAAGCGACACCAGCAGAAGCACAGCGGGCCAAAGGTAGAGAAGAAGAAGCTGAGGAAGCAGCAAGGCTCCACAGAGCAGGATGACCGGAAACGCAATCCCAAAGCGTTTGCGGTTCAGTCCGCTGTACGCATGGCCAAGACCTTCCACAGGTCAGTCTGATGCCCAAACCAATATAAGGGAGTGAAACATGTTTGATATCGATGTTTCGGTCCATAAACACACATCTTTTGCAATGATGATGTGTAACAGAGGCAGGATATTTAATAATCACTACCTTCACTTTAATAATTGTAAATTACCACAAGCATATTTTTCTGCATTATATTTGTAAAAACATTTTCATGTCGGTGCACATGACTTGGGCTCTTTTTTTTTTTTTTAAGGAGTAATGTGCACAGTCGTCATAAACATGCACTGATATGTCAACGTCCACTGGACTAAAACAGAGGCTCTGCCTTTTAATGACGTGTTGCTGTTTTGACTCATTGCCTATGAGCTTCAGTGATGATGGCTAATTTCATTCTCCACACATGAGCTAAACAATCTCAGTTAGTTGATTGAGAGAAACATACATACTCAGAATTCATCAACTTTACAGTTAAACTCAACCCCTGATGGCTCTCTTAGGAACAACCCTAACCCCTAATTAAAGTCCAGTATACTAGACTAATAAAAATGTGAGTAATGACCCAAACTGTGTGAAATGACTCTTGTATTTGTTTCTTTAGGGCTCAGGACATAAAGGCCAAAAAGCATCACATCCCTCTTGTAGACCGGACTCCTTTGGAACCCCCTCCGGTTGTGATTGTTGTTGTTGGGCCGCCTAAAGTGGGAAAAAGTACCCTGATCCGCTGCCTGATCAAAAACTTCACCCGACAGAAGCTGGGGGACATATGTGGACCCGTCACCATCGTCTCTGGTAAGTTTTCTTCTTTCATTGATGGGTTAGTGATGCTTCACCTCTATCAAGTGCTGCTGTTGTCATATGTTTGTAGTAAGTCACTCCAGCAGTTTTACAGCTTTATAGATTAGTAGATACAGTTTTTCAGAGATTGGCAAACAAAGTTACATTGACAACAACAAAAATGATGATAAATGTCTTGTTTTTAGAACATTTTCCCATTTTTAATAGCCGGTAAAGCATCATGGCTCCACATGGGTCAGGACTGAAATATTGCAACTATTATTAAAGTGTTTCCCATGAAATGTTATGAGAGAATTCCTGTCGGTTTCACTTCAGACACTTCCAGCTTGTTTGTAGAATAACGTCATGAGCTGCCACACAAACAGGACATTTGGAGAAGAAGCTAACTAACACATTAGGCAATAATTGATCTTTTCATGGCGATCAGTGCATCACGAGGCCATTAACCATAATGTGTCATTATTTATGGTGTTTGATAAGCGACTACTTTTTGTACTCTTTAGGCAAGAAGCGGCGTCTCACTTTCATGGAGTGCAACAATGACATTAATACAATGATCGACCTCGCAAAAGTGGCTGACCTGGTGAGTTTAACAATTCACAGTAAAGTAGCACATTTAATACATGTATGAAAGAGCTGATTACAGTGAGTATCACATAATAAAACATGTCCGTGTACTTTGTGCTAAGCCTGGTGAGTGACAGTCTTCATTCACTTCAGTACTGTAGCTGAATAACTTAATTTGAATAAACTGTTGAGGGATGCATTGTGTTTTTGTTCCCTCCAGGTTTTGATGCTGATTGATGCCAGCTTTGGCTTTGAGATGGAGACTTTTGAGTTCCTCAACATCTGTCAGGTACACGGCTTCCCTCGGATCATGGGTGTGTTGACTCACTTGGATTCATTCAAGAACAACAAGGTACTGAGGAAGACCAAGAAAAACCTTAAACATCGCTTCTGGACTGAGGTCTACCAGGTAAACACACGTTGTTTGATGTAAAGAGTGTTGTACGTTAACTATAACGCGTATGTATTGTGACAGTATGACCTTTTTTAACCCTTTTACATGGATGTTGTGTTTGAACCTGTCAGGGGGCCAAGCTGTTCTATCTGTCTGGGATGGTGTACGGTGAATATCAGATTCAGGAGGTGAAGAACCTCGGCCGCTTCATCTCCGTCATGAAGTTTCGTCCTCTGGTTTGGCAGACCTCCCACCCTTATGTCCTGGTGGACCGGTGAGTAATGAGTATTACGGTAGTTTGCCCCGTTTGTTTGCAGCAGATTTACAGTATTTGCCCTGTGGACTCATTGGACTCATTGGACACAGTGGGATACAAATGACAGACTGGATGTGTCCAAATGTTCTGTTCTGTTTTATGCAAATCAAGAATGTGTTTTATAAGGAGCGCCGCTGATGACTTGTTTGGTCCTGAAAGGTAGCTGGACTGTGACTGTGTCACCATGACTAACAATGTCATGTCAGGGATAAAAAGAAACAACTTCTAAATGTGCTCGTATACTTTTACTTTATACTCGCTCCAACATTTTCTCAATTTCCTGTTCTGCTTTCAAACAGTATGGAGGACTTGACTGACCCTGAGAGGTTGAGAACAGACCCCAAGTGTGACCGGACGGTGTCGCTCTACGGCTACCTGCGGGGGACATATTTGAAAAACAAAGGCCAGGTCCATATCCCAGGTACGTAATCATAGAGCTGGTTACCTTAAAAAACCTTTTGCACTGTACGTCATACTGTCTAAAGCAGAAATGCTCCACATAGTACTGATGGAAGGTCCCTGGAAACATTTACAATCATATATATTTGTGTGTTTTCTCTCTGCAGGTGTTGGAGACTTTCAGGTTGCAGACGTAAACTTCCTGCCAGACCCGTGTGCACTGCCAGATGCTCAGAAGAAGAGAGCGCTGAATGAGAAGGAACGTCTTCTCTATGCACCTATGGCCGGGGTCGGGGGGGTCGTCTACGACAAGGACGCTGTGTATATTGACCTTCCTGCTAGCCACGTCAAACAACAGCAGGTGTGTGTGTGTTTAAGCTTCTGACAGCCTGTTTTTGGTTCAGTAACATGCGTACAACCATTGTTTGTAGCTGGTGTGAAGTGTATTCTTCTCTCCCTCATACAGGAGGAGGTGCGGCCCACCACAGAGCTGGTCCAGTCTCTCATTGACACACATGCCACCCTGGATGTCAAGATGGCTGCCAGTAAGGTGTCTCTGTTCAGCGGCTCTGCCACCCTGGACCCCGCAGACATCGACGAGCAGAGCGGGTGAGACACCTCACAACTCCTCGCTTCGCTTCTTTTCTTCAGATACAGATTACAGTACAGAGCATTATGGAGCTTTTCCATACACGTGCTGGCTCGGCTCGGCTCGGCTCGGCCTTGTCAGCCCAGTGCAGCAGGGATTTGAATTTAATTACAACAGAGCTACCTGCTTGAAAGGGTATCTTCAACTGATGGTGCGTTTGTCTTGAGTAGTGGTCAACTGAGCGGCCGTAAATACTCTTCCTCCATAAAATATTATTGAAGAATCGTTGCAAACAAAGCTGATAAACACATTTAATTTCCTATAAATTCTTCATAGTTAAAGTCCTTCGTTATTAGTTAGCTTAGAGAGCTTAGAAAAATGACAGGAAATGAGATGAGAGAGGGGGATGACAGGCAGGAAGGGCCACAGGTCAGATTCAAACCCTCAGCCTCTGTACATGGGGCGCTACCAGGGAGCCTGGAGCAGAAGCTTTAAGGATAGTTTTCTGCCACATTTTGAATGCATGTCATCAAGGATTCATGCTGTTGTGGGTGTAAAGAGGGATCCTGCCCAGTATGAGGGAGGTGCACCTGCTGAAGTGGCCTCTGAGTGTTTATGTGAGAGATTAAAGGGATGAACTTGAGCCTCTCAATGTGGCTCCTACTTTGTGTTCCTAACTATATGATGTAAACACAAAGCATTCAAATGTTCTACTGCTGCAGATTATATATATCTATCTATATATATATATATATATATATTATCTGCAGCCTTGTATTTGACAGAATGTTAACTTTTCGTGTGTGTGTGTGTGCGTGCAACAGAGAGAAGGAGGGTCTTCAGGAGGAGCAAGTCTGGGACCCTAACACCCAGAGGAAGAGGAGGAAGGTGGTCTTTGCTGAGGAGGAGGAGGAGGGCAGTGATGTCAGTGGCTCCAGTGATGATGATGATGATGATGATGAGAGTGAAGACGGTGACCGGGAGGAGCAAGAAGAGAATGAAGATGAAGATGAGGATAACCTGTCCACTTTTCTCAAAGAGGCTAGAGCCAAATCGGACACCAGTGACAAGAATGTTAGAGAGCCTCCACCAGTGAAGAAACAGAAGCTGGAGGAGAGGAAGGAGGAGGTGCCGGTGTTTGCTGATAGCGAAGACGAGCTGGAGATGAGCGAAGAAGAGGGGGAGGCTGGGAGAGCAGGAGACTCTGGAAACTGTTCGGAAGAGAGTGATGATGATGATGAAGAGGAGGAAGATGATGACGAAGACTCAGAAGACGAATCGATGGAAGAGGAGGATGAAGCAGGTGACGCTACGGTGAAGAAACAATCAGCGAGTGAGGAGGAGGAGGAGGAGGAGGAGGAGGAGGAAGAGCAGGGTAAATAAATACTTCTTCTCTTCTGATGCTGATTCACATTCCTAAAATCAGGGTATGTTTTGTACTAATCCAATGTTTTTCACTTTAAATCTGTAAGTCAGGTGAAGTCTCGTAGTCCACAAAACATTTCTGGAGCTTCACAGCAAAACAGAGTCGCAGCATTCTGCTAAACAACTGAAGCAGCTGGAGACTTGATTTAAAACGGAAAAAAACTAACAAAAAGAAACTCTAAAGCGTCTCCATACAGCTCGTCCTGTATAATCCAAGTCTGCAGAAGCCCTGAAATTCCAAATTGATTTGAGAAGATGTAGTTTACACTGTTTTCACCCCTCAATCTTCACTGTAGCTGTTAAGTTTAAAGTGTTACTTAAGTGTTAGACTTACCCCGTCTGGAGTGGGTGGACGAGCTTGACCACGAGTTGATGGTGTAAATAACGTCATCTCAAATCAATCTGGGATCCCGGGGCTAACCAAGCTTAAAAGCAAGATGATACCGTGGAGCTGTACAGGGACAGTGTGTGTCTGCTCAGATGATACAGAAAGTTTGCTGGAATTCTTTCCCTGTTGAGTAAATATGATACAGACAAGGACTGTAAAGCTTTCATAGGTCAAATAGAGTCTGAAGATAAGACACAAACATACAGGCCATGTTGTGATAATGAAGGTTAGCACCTGGAGGTTCAGTGGTTTTATTCATCATCTCTCAGCTAAGTTCATTCTCCTGTTTCGGTCCACAGGGGCTCTGAGGTGGAAGGACGCTCTGCAGCAGAAAGCATCAGAAGCTTTTCTACGGCAACAAGAAGCTGCTCCGAATCTGAGAAAACTGGTTTACGGTTCAGGTAGCTTTGGTTGCAAGTGTACATAAATCTGTGTTCCTATATAAAGTATGTATGCTAAAGGAAATACCCTGTATATGTGAGGACAATACATCAGGCCCATGAGTTTGTTAGGCTAGCTCTAATTAGTATTACCATAATGTATGTCAGCAGAAGCATATGTCAAAGGTTTAAGGTCATTTAGAAAGAGAAACTTGGTTTGTCCAGCAGAGCTCTCTGACTAGTTTATCTTTACAGTGTAAAATGTCCTGATCATTACACATATTAGTTAAACTACTCTAAAGTATGATCCATTTCTACATACTGTCCATTTAATAAGAGATCTGTATGTTCCAATATTCATGTTTTAGCCATAATACGGTCATTCACACAGCTTCCAGTTTGCTGCTCCTGTAGTATGATTAGCTGTCTGTAGCTCTGTGTCTCCTACAAAACAGCAAACTGCCCAAGTGATAAGCAGAAGCTGTGTATTAAGGCATATTTTGGCATTTTGTAACAAATATCAGAGGCTTTGAATATAAATTTCAAAGCTACATGATATTATGGATCAAGATCTTCAGTGTCTCTTAACAATCATCATTTTTTGTTTTCAGTTGTAGAGGCAGAGGATGAGGAGGATGAGGATGAGGAGCTGGGGGGGCTGTTTCGAGTCAGCCGCCCTCAAAACAGCAAAAAGTTCCAAGCAAACGCAGTCGACTGCTCTCGTTTCCAGCCCGACACCTCCCACAACTGGGACCTGGAAGAGGTACAGTTGTTGGTGATGCACTGGTGTTACAGGGACAGTTCAGAGTGTCTCGAGTTGTTAATGAGCTGTCGATATGAAACTGAAATTTAAATACTTGTTGTCGTGTTTTTTTTTCCAGATGCTGAACTCCATCAGGGACTGCTTTGTAACAGGGAAGTGGGAAGAGGGCCAAGATGCTGCCACACTGCTGAAGGAGGATGGTAAGAGAGGAGAGGAGAACCAGTGTGCTCAGTCACGTACACTCATCAAAATTTTGACTTATGGTAGAAAACATAAACAATTATAACTACTGAATTATTCAGTTTAATGTGAAACCTTCAGTACCAAACAAGTGGGAGGGGCTGAGCAGTTTGGATTTGAAGTATACTGGTGTAACTTTGAGTCCTTTCCGGACTGTTGAAGCACAAGGACCCTGTGGTAGCATCAAGTCCTTCACATACAGTGTGTTGTTGTTTGGTTGTGTCTAGAGGAGCTGTATGGAGACTTTGAGGACTTGGAAACAGGAGAAGTCCACAAGGGACAAACTGGGCAGCAGGATGCAGCTGAGGTAGGTCTCCTGTTTACATAGAATAGATGAATTCAGATCTTTTATCTGATGAGATGTTTCATTCTGGACACACATGTTGAACCGACCAACATCACTATCTCTACACTTTTGCAACTAGTGTGACTAGAGTTCCTACCTGACTTCTCCCAAAAGATGCGTCCCTTAAAGAATATGTGCACATACAGTTTGTATTTGGAAGGTTTTAAAATTAAGTTAAGTCAAGTTATGGAAGCTGGATCTTTTGATCTAAAAGGAAAATGTTAAATGCAACATAAAGAAGATGTCAGCATGTTTGTTTTTTTAATCACTTGTTGTGATATTGACTCTGCTTTAATCATTATTGTGTCAAGTGTGTGCAAACCATTTATTTCCACTGACTGACTGACAGTGAAACATTATACAATATTTCTGTTTGGTAAGAATGTAGTTTTGATATCAGTAGTGGATTCTGTGTTTGTTCTACTGTTCCAGATATAAAGTAACATCTGTCCCACTAGAATATGAGTACCCCACCAAACTGTAATTTCCTCTCTGCCTGTTTCAAGAAGATCACTTTTACTTCAGTTTGTCATTATTATCTGTTGATTGTCTCAATTGGATGATGTTTTGATTCTGCACCTTGTCACCAGCAGGACAGTGAGAATGATGACCATGATGATGAAGCTGAAGAGAGACTGGTGAAGGTGGATGATGACGAGGTCCAGAAGAACAAGCGTATGGAGAAGAAACGCAGGCTTAAGGAGCGATTTGATTCAGAGTATGATGATGGGGATGCCACTTACTTCGATGACCTGAAGGAGGAGATGCAGAAACAGGCGGAGGTACCACAGCTGGTTCAGGCCTTCTGTAAAGACGTGTTCTGTAAAGACATGTTCTATAGAGACATGTGCTGTAAAGATGTGTTCTGTAAAGACGTGTTCTATAGAGACGTGTTCTATAGAGACGTGTTCTGTAAAGACGTGTTCTGTAAAGACGTGTTCTATAGAGAAGTGTTCTGTAAAGACATGTTCTATAGAGACGTGTTCTATAGAGACGTGTTCTGTAAAGACATGTTCTATAGAGACGTGTTCTGTAAAGACGTGTTCTGTAAAGACGTGTTCTGTAAAGACGTGTTCTATAGAGACGTGTTCTGTAAAGACGTGTTCTGTAAAGACGTGTTCTATAGAGACGTGTTCTGTAAAGACGTGTTCTATAGAGACGTGTTCTATAGAGACGTGTTCTGTAAAGACGTGTTCTATAGAGACGTGTTCTGTAAAGACGTGTTCTATAGAGACGTGTTCTGTAAAGACGTGTTCTATAGAGACGTGTTCTGTAAAGACGTGTTCTGTAAAGACGTGTTCTATAGAGACATGTTCTATAGAGACGTGTTCTATAGAGACGTGTTCTATAGAGACGTGTTCTGTAAAGACGTGTTCTGTAAAGACGTGTTCTGTAAAGACGTGTTCTATAGAGACGTGTTCTGTAAAGACGTGTTCTATAGAGATGTGTTCTGTAAAGACGTGTTCTGTAAAGACATGTTCTATAGAGACGTGTTCTGTAAAGACGTGTTCTATAGAGACGTGTTCTATAGAGACGTGTTCTATAGAGACGTGTTCTGTAAAGACGTGTTCTGTAAAGACGTGTTCTGTAAAGACGTGTTCTATAGAGACGTGTTCTGTAAAGACGTGTTCTATAGAGATGTGTTCTGTAAAGACGTGTTCTGTAAAGACATGTTCTATAGAGACGTGTTCTGTAAAGACGTGTTCTATAGAGACGTGTTCTGTAAAGACGTGTTCTATAGAGACGTGTTCTGTAAAGACGTGTTCTGTAAAGACGTGTTCTGTAAAGACGTGTTCTATAGAGACGTGTTCTGTAAAGACGTGTTCTGTAAAGACATGTTCTGTAAAGACGTGTTCTATAGAGACGTGTTCTGTAAAGACGTGTTCTGTAAAGACGTGTTCTATAGAGACGTGTTCTGTAAAGACGTGTTCTATAGAGACGTGTTCTGTAAAGACGTGTTCTGTAAAGACGTGTTCTATAGAGACATGTTCTATAGAGACGTGTTCTATAGAGACGTGTTCTATAGAGACGTGTTCTGTAAAGACGTGTTCTGTAAAGACGTGTTCTATAGAGACGTGTTCTGTAAAGACGTGTTCTATAGAGATGTGTTCTGTAAAGACGTGTTCTGTAAAGACATGTTCTATAGAGACGTGTTCTGTAAAGACGTGTTCTATAGAGACGTGTTCTGTAAAGACGTGTTCTATAGAGACGTGTTCTGTAAAGACGTGTTCTGTAAAGACGTGTTCTATAGAGACGTGTTCTGTAAAGACGTGTTCTGTAAAGACATGTTCTGTAAAGACGTGTTCTATAGAGACGTGTTCTGTAAAGACGTGTTCTGTAAAGACGTGTTCTATAGAGACGTGTTCTTTTTTGGGTGCTTTTGCCCTCATAGTAATTAGATTCATATGTTCTTGGCTTTTCTCTAATAATATTTAATGATCATATTTCCTGTCCTCAGCTGAACCGGGCAGAGTTTGAGGACGTGGATGATGAGACCAGAGTGCAGTACGAAGGCTTCCGACCAGGAATGTACGTCAGATTAGAAATCCCCTCCCTACCCTGTGAGTTTGTCACAAACTTCGATCCCCACTATCCCATCATCCTCGGAGGTCTGAGCTCCGGCGAGGGCAACGTAGGATACCTGCAGGTATGTGCACTGGTTTCATGTGTGTTCTGACATGGGCACTTTGTTTGCTCATGATTAGTATGAACTGTAAATGTCCATGAGGTTGCTAATTGTTACATCTTCTTTAGGCTTCTTTCACAACAAAGCTGATTTAAATGGAGACGAACATTAATCTGCACCTTTATTCCTGCTTATAATCATTTTCATTATTTGTTATGAAACACAAAATGTGCTACTGGGTGGACCTAAATTATTTGCTGGTGCACTTAAGTGCAAAAGTAAGGCACACCAGTGCAACCAGTATAAAAGTGAATCTGGAGCTCTGAATAGGATACAATCAAATAACGGCTGCTCGTGGCTCCTGTATCAGACATTATTAGTTTATTTTATGTGGTTGCTGCTTCTTGCAGAGAGTAATCCCTGTCCTGATATGAGAAATACCCCTACATTTCCCCCTAGATTTTCTCAGTATCATTTCAAAATGGTGAGCACATATCTAAAACTGTGTGTCTGTGTCAGATGCGACTGAAGAAACACCGCTGGCACAACCGCATCCTGAAGACACGGGACCCCCTCATCCTGTCATTAGGCTGGAGACGCTTCCAGACCATCCCCCTCTACCACATCGAGGATCACAACGGACGCCACCGCCTGCTCAAATACACACCACAGCACATGCACTGTGGAGCCTCCATCTGGGGTAAGACACAGTTTAAAAACGCTTCATTGTTGACTGATGGTGTTCAGGGTTGAATTGGATTTCTTTATGGACCTTAAGTAGATTGTATATCAAATGGTCATGTTTACATGTACATAATGATACTAGCAGCGTTTTTGTCTTTGGTTTTGTTTTCCCACTTTGCAGCATTGAGTCTAAATATTGTCCATGTGTCTTTACATTAGTGAAGATTCATGTGTTTTCTTTAGTTGCAGTGTGTTTAGCTCCCAGGCCCGACAGACACGTCTGATAGGATCAAATCTGCTGATATTTCGTCCACTCTGATACATCCGTCACACGATATAATCAGATTATACTGTTAACGCCTACTTTACACACAACACTGCCTTACTAAGATTATTAATGATGGATTGATTATTGCTGCACTAGTTACTGCATTCATTAACTTGTATGTATTGTTTTTAAGTGGTAGAAACAAAGGGTTAAGTCATCTATGATGCATTGGCTCTGTAAAGTCAGCAGAAGTTATGACTTTCTTATAAAGAGACTTTTATTCCAGGTCTGTTGAGAAGCAATGTTCACAGTCTTGTCTCTGATGATCAGCTCTGTCTGATAATAATAATACATGTTCTGACTCTTTGTCTCACTGAAGGTCCTGTCACACCGCAGGGCACCGGCTTCTTAGCTGTGCAGTCAGTAGCAGGAACTAAAGTAAGTCAGTTATTCACAAAAGTTACAGCAGTGAAGATGAGAGTGAACATTTGGTTCAATTCAAAACTTAAGAACGTTGTCAGTTTAGCAAATGGCAACAGAAAATAGCAAAATGGCAATAATACTTTACAATACTATACAATACTTTTACAATTTAACTGTCATGTGGCTCCGAGTCTAAACACAGCTGTATAAATGATTCATGTGGAATTATGTGTTAAAGGCTTTTGGGTGATATTTAGTTTCTAAATTCCTGTTTTCTGTCTGCAGGCTAGTTTCCGTATTGCAGCCACAGGAGTTGTCCTGGACCTGGATAAGTCTGTGACTGTAGTGAAGAAGCTCAAACTCATTGGTTACCCCTACAAGATCTTTAAGAACACCTGCTTCATTAAGGTAGGGAAACTTTTATTTACTTCAGTCTATCCTTTAGGTATCTCAGTTAGTATGACCCCAAAAATAGGTTTAGCTACATGTGATTGATCAATTATGTGAAAAACTCCACATAATAGTTATTATTTGCTCTAGAGACTCTTTACTTGGAGGCTGATCAGCAGCATAGTTAACAAACAAGGTGGCTCTTGTTGTCTCCCATAAGAGACAGCTGTCTTGGATTAAAGAAACTACGTAAAAAATATCCTTGTCACAAAAATAACAAAGCTGACAGAACTTGACTCAGGCCAGAGTTTTGATGAAAAAAACTCATCATTAATACTTCTTGTGTTTTGATTGAACTCTCTCTGTGTGTTTACAGGGCATGTTCAACACAGTGTTGGAGGTAGCTAAATTTGAAGGTGCGTCTGTCCGGACAGTATCAGGGGTCAGAGGTCAGATCAAGAAGGCGCTGTCGACACCACCTGGAGCTTATAGAGCCACGTTTGAGGACCGCCTGCTTATGAGTGGTGAGTGTCTGTTTGTGACTGTACTGCTTACATTTGGTAAAAGTTACTGTCATCTTTATTAATCTTTATTTTATAGTCATTATGCAAAGGTGTAGGAATACATTTTACAATGATATGTTGCCTCTGAAGGACCTGTCTGTATTAGTCTTGATGTGTTTGGTTCTGTGTGACCTGTTGTTGTGCAGACATTGTGTTCCTGCGCTCCTGGTATCCAGTGACTGTTCCTCAGCTCTACAACCCTGTCACCTCTCTGCTGCTGCCTGTCGGGCAGAAGGATGGCTGGGCGGGCATGAGGACCCTGGGGCAGCTCAAACATGACCTCGGCATCCGCAACAAACCCAACACAGACTCTCTGTACAAGGTAGCCTCAGCCTGACAGACTTCTCAACACCTCAGCTGATAGGAAGGATTAAAGAGTAACTCTACCAATGTTACACATCGAAGGTCTTGGGGAGTACTACTGACTGTGTCAAAGAAGGAGTAAACTGCATGTAGTCTGATTAATTGCCTTCAGTAGTGTCACTCAGTGGCTAAGCTGCATTGTGGGTAATATAGGCAGCAGGTTTTGAAAAGGAATGCATGGAATGAAAAAGGTGATATCTCTGGTTCAACAGTGTTATAGGAGTGCAATGATAGACCAGTGGACTGCTGTTTAAAACCTGGTGCTTACATTACCCACAATGCAACTTAGCCACTGAGTGACATCACTTGAGGCAGTTTATCATATCACAGGCTTTTTACATATGTAGTAGTACTCCCCAAAACTTGTAAACACAATTTAATGTGTGAAGTTGGTGGAGTTGCCCTTTAAGAGCAGCGTGTTGCCCTTAGTGATGCAGCTCATTCCAGAAGGTTTCAGGTCAAAAATGTGATCAAATGAAATGATTACACAGAAAATGAATCACCAAAATGTTGATCGTCTCTAATCATTTCAGTCGTTTATCAAACACGTTTTTCTTGCATTTAATAGACAAACACTAACCTGAAAAAATAGAGTTTAATGATAAATTATCATTGGTCATATATTTCATTGTGCATTTGTGTCTGTGTCTGGGTAGATATGTGTAGGGGAGAAAAGGGTTTGTTGTCAGGTGGGTTTGTATTTATGTTCATTAGATGTCCCTAGAGGGCGCTGATTAAAAGCTGCTAACAAAAAACAAAATCCCAGTTGGGGATGTTTGTCACATGTCTTCAGGCTTGGTAGTCAGATGTGACACTATGTGTCACTGATAGTGACTGACTGACATCAGTGTGAGATGTGTGTTATTGTTCTCGGTTTTGTTTGTAATATTCTTAAATAGCATAAAAGATTGCACTTATAGGAATGAACTTTCCTGTTTATGTTCTCTTTATGTGTTCTTAAATTCATTTTAAAGATTGCCTACATTTCTTATTTCTCATTAACGTAAAAGGACAGCTAAACCCATAGTGTGAGGCTACCTGACCCACGATGGGGATGGTAGTCACAAATGAACAAGATGTAATTAACAGCTATCTTTGACCAAAATAAGCTTAAGGAAAGTAAAGTCACTCCATTCCTACCTGACACTTTAGGCCTCCATGGCACATTTAAAAGGTAATCTATGAATGATTGAAGAATTGTAATTCTAAGTAAAAAGTGTAACTCTGTATTCCACTTCATTTGTGTTGAGTTGTTATACAGTTAAAGTATCTATCAACCTGTACTTCACACAACAGCTCCTCTAAATCCTGACCTGATGTGTGAATATCCATTCCCTTCCCTTCCAGCCGGTGGTCCGAGCCCAAAGGCGCTTCAACCCCCTCCACATCCCTAAGGAGCTCCAGAAGGCTCTGCCCTTTAAGAGCAAGCCCAAACAGCAACAACCCAAAGGAAAGACGCCTAGAGATCTCCAGAGACCCACCGTGATCAGGGAGCCTCACGAAAAGAAGGTGAGCAAAACCTGAATCTACAGCTGCTCATTATCTTTAATTAGGAGTGAGCACTAATGGCCCTCAACATAAAAAGTATTGTTTGTTCAGATCTCAACATTGACGTATCATCATTACTTAAAGAATGATGGCCACACTGTGCAGACTAGACCCAGTCTGTTGTGGATTCTTTACTGACCAGATGACCTTGGACTTCTCTCTGCACTACAACATGACTTTATCTCTAAATACTGTTTTTCTCACCCATTCCTTCAGGTGGCAGCTCTGCTCCATGCCCTGACCACAGTCCACCACAACAAGAGGAAGAAAGCCCGCACGGTGCAGCACGCAAAACACAAGGAGTTCCTGCAGCAGAAGGAGAAAGAGGAGGAGGCCAAGCTGAAGAGGCACAAGGAGGCCCGTAAAAAACTGTACCGCGTCATGGGCCAGATGGACCAGAAGAAGCAGAGGTCCAGTCTGAAGGGGGCGCCCCAGGACGACTAACTCCCTGTATCTGGACTCATGAGGCAAACCTCTGCAGACTGTGACTGAGATGCTTGATCTGCTCTTTGGACTGTTAGCATGTTTCAGAAGTTTGGCAGGTTAATTTTTGTTGTATTTTTTCTAGATTTTTTCTAGCTGTGATGGGAAAAGTAAAATGACTTTTGGGCCTTGTTTTAATAAAACACAGTAATGACTGCACAACACTGTGTTTCTCTCTATCATTAACTTTACAGATGATCCCATCAAGGTTTAGCCCTTTTCAAGTTGAAGTGTTCCAACTTCTCCAACATCTGCTTTAGCTTCGAAGGCTTTCATATAATTCTAAGCTGGTGTGTTATGAGTACATTACAAGAATTATTCAGTTTTGTATCGTCAAGGGCCTCGTTGCCTAAAGTTGTGCTGGTACTTTTAGGTCTGCCTGTTTACATACTGTACAGTGAAACTGTCGTCTGGGATTTATTTAAGTTTTCTCCTGATAGTTGGTGATTTCACAGGTGATCTCAGCATGTCATGAGAGAGAGAGAGCATCTTGAAACAATTACAATAATTTCCATTGTTGATTAATCTGTTGATTATGTTCTCACTTGATTCTTCAGTTGTTTGATCCATGTAATGTCAGGGAGTAGTGAGAAATGTCCATCAGTGTTTCCCAAAGCCCGAGATGACCTCCTCAAATATTTTGTTTGGCCCACAACCCAAAAGATTCTCAGTTTAATGTCAGAAAGGGAAAGAAACCAGAAGGTATTCATGTTCAAGAAGCTGGAATCAGTGTTTCAGATCAATTTCAACTCTCTCTTTTAAAACATTACTCAAACCTACTAATCAATAATCATAATAGTTGGTGAACAGTTGAATAAAAAAAATAAGTCAAGAGTCAAAATAAAAGTGTAGTTATTAACGCTCTCCTCAGAATTTTCTAAATTTTAGGATGGTGTTTACTTTTAATGGGATATTTGAAAATATGATGTTCAGGATGTCACAGTAATAAAAACACATGTTGTTTATTGACAAGAGATGGAGGAGAAAACACATCATCTGTAGTCAGACTGAGATTAACACAATATTCAACACACTCACTTTTACTTACTTTCTTTTGAATGTCACATTGTAAGAGTCTAACTTCTCAAATCAATCGATACCTCAACTGTCGTGGTAAAGCTTTTATTTTGAAGGACTCAGGTCGGAAGTGCATGTCGGGTTCTGACCGTCCGCTGGCGAGACAATAAGAGTCCAGTCTGCTGTGAAAGTTAGCGCTGCAGGATTATCCGCTCGGTCTTCACGCGGGCTTTAAGGCTGCTTCTTCACGAGATGGCTCCGACCAACGTGATCCGTCAGTTCTCCTCCGGAGCCGGTAAATATTCTGAGCTGTCCGCCGGTGACAGTTAGCTGTTAGCCTGCAGTGCTATGATCTCTGTGGGTCCACTTCAAACCACGTGTGTGTGTGTGTGTGTGTGGCAAGTTATAGCAGCTAACTGTAACATGTAACCGGATGTGACAGTTTATTGTATGCAGAATTCAGCTGACTGAGCAGCGTTACAACACGAAGTCCAGAGCAGGTCTGATCTGTGATACAAGTCCAGCAGGAAACAATGTGGCAGAGCAGGTCTGAGCTGTGTGATGAGGGACAGACACTGTTCAGATGTGAGTCTGTTACAATTCACCTCACTGTGTCTGAACTCAGGAGAGGAGATAGTAGATGGTAGAACAGTTGGGGTCAGCAGGAGAACAGAGGAGCCAGTGAAGGCTTGATAAAAACAACAGGTGGTCAGTGGGTGTAGAGGGAGAGCAAATCTGGGGGAGGCTTTGGGTTAATTACTGAACATGTATAGTTAATGATTCTCTCCTTTTGGACACATTTTCACTGTGTCCTATCTTTTAAGTGTGTGATCAGTCAGTCACTTGATAAAATCCCTCTTGCCATCAGACAGCTGCAGGACGAGTGTGTGTGCAAACTGAGGTTCAAGGAAGGGATGTTCCAAATAATTCATCAGGTGGCCAAAGTATGAGGCAATACTGGCTCATCACAACTCAGAAACCGTACTGACATTACACAGTTTCTCCACCAGAGAGCGATGACACGCTGTAAAATATCCTGATTAACACTTGTCTTTCCAAGGGTTACACATCTAATGGATTCTTTTAAAAATGGCAATTAAACAATAAGTCACCACAATGAAAAAAGTGGAATGAAATTTAGAAATACTGAAAAAAGACAGACTCACTAAAGACCCACTCAAAACTCACTCAAAACTCATTAAAAACTCACTCAAGACCCACTCAAAACTTACTCAAGACCCACTAAAAACTCACTCAAGACCCACTAAAAACTCACTCAAGACCCACTAAAAACTCACTCAAGACCCACTAAAAACTTACTCAAGACCCACTAAAAACTCACTCAAGACCCACTAAAAACTCACTCAAGACCCACTAAAAACTCACTCAAGACCCACTAAAAACTCACTCAAGACCCACTAAAAACTCACTCAAGACTCACTCAAGACCCACTAAAAACTCACTCAAGACCCACTAAAAACTCACTCAAGACCCACTAAAAACTCACTCAAGACCCACTAAAAACTCACTCAAGACCCACTAAAAACTTACTCAAGACCCACTAAAAACTCACTCAAGACTCACTCTCCACTGGTCGGACTGACACTGAGCCCCACATGTTCAGAAACTGACTCTCTCATGTGTTGTAATGTGACAGTGTGGACAAGTGTTTTTGAAAACATTTACCTTTTCCTCGGCAAAAAAATCATTACATGTGCAAGTTGCTTTTTAAAGGTTTAGAAAATCAAATTGTCTTGAGTGATGATGAGTTAAAGTCTATAAAGGCAGAATCTCAAACTTTTGTTTAAATCCGACCCAGTGTGGGAGCCTTCATGACGTCTTGAACCTTGGCTCGAGGCTGTAACTAAAACAGTTCTTGGTGCTTCTCTGCACCATGGACTGATGGGCTGTTGAGACGCTGGAGCAGTGTGTCGAACTTAAGTGCTTAAATGTGGTGACCAAGTTGTGTCGTAGAGTACATAAAAGTTGCTGTTGAATGTTTATCCGCCCAGTCTGATCCTAACTTTGCCACCAACCAGAATAAAGGGCAGAGGATGTTGAAGACGCTGATGGCAGGCAGGAGTCTGTGCACAAAAGATGGTATTAATTTAAAAAATCTAATTGAATCAGAAGCTAAAATGAACCCCCGGAAATGTAACAAAATAATGTCAAATGATAGAGAAGGCGAAGAAACAAACTGCCTCACAGCAAGCTGCCACCTACTCTGCTGTAAATGAGGTTTTAGTTGACGACACATTGATATTATATTCAGTCGATATACAGTTTATATCGGGAACGTGCGTGATTAGTCGACTATGTGATTAAATGTTGCTACCCTCCTTAATTGGCACCAGAAATACGTGTTGGTTATTCAATTCAAATGTTAGTCCTTTTAATGTTGTGGCTGATTGGTGTATATATACATATGTCTTCATTTTTTCCTATTGCATATCATCACTTAGTTATTTGCAATTCAAGTATGTTTTCTAGCCGCTTGCATTTTTCTTTTCTTTTGCAAACTACCCATCCCAGATACATTATGAGTCCCATTTATTTTCTTTCCAGGATGCAGATGTCCATTAGAGTCTGAGCTGCAAGCAGTGCTGCAGCAAAGGATCATGGTCCTGGACGGTGGTATGGGAACTATGATCCAGCAGCATAACCTTGAAGAGGAAGACTTCAGGGGGGACGAGTTTAAAGAGCACCCTCTTCCACTGAAGGGCAACAACGACCTTCTCAGTATCACACAGCCCGATATCATTTATAAAATACACAAGGTACTTCATCCAGAGCCGTCTGTTCACCCACACAGCTTTGGCTTACTCACCGTGTTGTCATTGTGAGGTATCTGTCTCTGAGATTTCTTCCGCCACCCCATTACAAATGAAGTGGATGGAATTTTGTTTGTGTTGCCCAAAGCAATGCAGAATAAGACTTGACAATCTCAAAGTTGTCACTGTGAAATACTATCTACTGAGAGAATAGTCCCAATGCAAACTGTGCACAGTGTCTAACCTTTGCCCTCCTCTGTCTGAAGGAGTACCTGCTGGCTGGTGCTGACATCATAGAGACCAACACATTCAGTGGCACTTCCACCGCCCAGGCCGACTATGGACTGGAGCACATGGTATGATGCGTGACCCTGCTCTCACCCTGCTAGACCACTGTGGACCTCTGTGGACCACTCATGCACTTAAGTTGTAGTAGAGACAAAGGTCAAGTACACAGACTGACTGGAGTTAACTAATTGACCACTGATGAAGGCACTTCCTTGAACTGTACCAACCCACATTTCCACATGCAGCTGTTCACTCTTCTGTCATCTCCACCTAAACCACGTTACATCCCTGTACCCAGCAGGCGTGGCTGAGACACAGACCCACTTCTCTTAACAAACTTAATTCCTTTTTAGATGAACAGACAAGACATCTATTTGTCTATTTTTCACTATTTTGCAGTTGCTTTGGCTCCATTTTCACAACATAGTGTAACTTTGAATGCAACACCTACTATATCAATTTGGCCTAAAAACAAGTCGGCACACAAAATCAGAACATCTGTATCAAATCGGGTAAAAGATCACACAGCAATGTATTACATAGTTTGACAACATGGTATACAAGCTGTTTTATTGCTGAATTTTTCATCATTCTGAGGAACTGGAGGTAAAATGGTCCTTTTTTAAATAATTCTCATCAAAACAAAGTACAGTGGTCATTTATGGAGCTAGAACAGTTAGTCAATTTTGACATTGAAAATAGAATTTGGCCTTGAAAAAAGAAATAACCCAGACTGAATAAGGAACCATTGGCATTAAAACATTGAAACACATTTATTTTTAAACAGTTCCACTAAAATATTGTGGCGGTACTGTCAGTAAAATGCTTACAGGCCAGTCCAACCTACATAAAAATATATATAAAAAACATGTAAATCTAGGGGGAATGCAATTTAAGGGTAATGATGTTCCCAGTGAGTCAGGAACAGATTCAGAATGAGGGTGAGAGCCAGCTGTGTGTCATTTCCCACCTCTTTTAAGCCTTCACAAAAGGGTGTCATCACACCATGACTGGCTGGGAGGGAAATGCTCCAAGCTGCTTCCACTCCTCAATCAGGAGTCAGTCTCCCCACCCTGCACACAGGTGATCTGAATCCCCTGCACTTAGTCTTAAGGGATTTTGGAAAATCAGCCCAAAACAAAGAAAGACCGACCTAACATTAGCTATTAATGCTAACATTAGCTCACATTAGCTATGATTGCTGACATTAGCTAATGTTATAGCAGTATACTTGTGATTTTAGAATTTCAGGCGCAATCATGGAAGGAAGGTGTGTGTTACCTTAGGGTTCCAATAAAACCTTCTTTTTTTAATACAGATGTTTCATTGCCATTGGTTCTTCTTTCAGTTCAGTTTCCAGTGACAAAATGTATTGTCACTGTCCTAGCCCCATAGACGTTGCCATACATGGTGTAATGACATTCAGGAGAGTGCATACCTCGGCCAAGACCCAACATTCTCCTTCTAATTTAATCAATTCTAATCCAATATCCAATAAAACAAATTTAAATCCGCTAGATCTTGGTTTTTATTAGGAACCCTGGATCCGTCCCTTTATCCGGATCTGCACCAAAAGTTAATGGGCCTGTTCTGGGCTGGGACCCATCCTCCATCCAAGTTTCATGGAAATTGGTTCAGTAGTTTTTGTGTAATCCTGCTGACAAACCAACCAACCAGCATACAAACAAACAAACGGACGCGGTGAAAACATAAACTCTTTGGTGGAGGTAATTAAATTATTGGTTGAGGTTTTTATTGCAATTTGTTCTTCAAGATAAGGCTATTTCCAGGTGATTATAATCATAAAAAGATTATAAGGCAGGTTGTCACCAGCTCATTCTTTATAATGCACACGTGTTGTTGTGTCTGTTGTGCAGGCTTATCGCCTCAACAGGGCATCTGCAGAGTTGGCAAGGAGGGCAGCCGACGATGTCACCAAGCAAACTGGTAAGATGAATTTTTAGTGTGACAGCAGCACATTGCTGTCCAGTAGATAAATGTCCAGTCACTGATTCTTAGGGATTTCCTTATGTGTGCAACCTTAACTGTAATCTTTGTGTGTGTCTTATCAGGATGTAAACGCTATGTGGCTGGAGCAGTGGGTCCCACCAATAAAACCTTGTCTGTATCTCCATCTGTGGAGAGACCTGACTTCAGGAATATCAGTAAGATGACTCAACAGTTTCTTTTGTCTCTATGCATTGTTGGACACAGTAAAGTGTATGATTGATTTAGGAGGGCAAGAGTTGGACAGGGACCCGGGACATGCAGGAGATTATTGATAGGTACCGCTTCAGGAGCCACAGAGTTTCGAGCAGCCGACCTACAAAGAGAGAGAGAAACACACATGATAGATAAGATTTACTGTTGATTATAACACTTAACTTTGACCCACTAAGTGGTCACAGTAGTTCAGTATGTTATTGGCAGTGTTTAAATATCATAGTAACTGTATGAATGGTGGTTAGTGTTGTTAGTTGTTTACATTACATGTTGACCCTACTGTCCTGTGACTGAATCTCTGTTGTCAGGTCTCAAGTAGTTAGCGTAGCTTTGCTGTTTCAAATATTGTATTTTCATACATTAGAGTAGCAGAATCTCTGTCAAAGTCCAGCTGACTACATTTACTTCCGTTTCAATGTATCAACGTTTGGGTAAGCAGATATGAGACCAAATTTGAACTAAACAAAGAGGAAGTGGCAGAATATTAGAAATACCTGTCAATGTAATACAGTCCAGTACAACAAAAACACCACCTACAACTGCAGTAATAATGATACAGGTGAAAAAAAGCAATATTCCAGCACACACCAGGATGCGAATGACACTGTTTTATAATTACAGTAACAGTTACATTAAAAACAAGAAGGAGCGAACTACACGTTTCTCTTGTAGCTTCATGCGTAATTTAAAAAAAAATAAATGGATCTACTGTGGTTTGCCCTGCACTGACTACACCAAGAAGAGAAGCACTGCTGTTCATGGGGTATCTTCTGTTTTAAAGATATAGTTAAATTACCTCTCTGACATGATGCATAGTGTGCAGAGACTCTGCATGCTCAAAGCTGGTGCAACTCTGTCTCTTTTCTGGCAGGCTCACAGAAGGGATAGAGCAAAATAAAATGAGAGAGGAAAATAAAGCATTCTCATCAACTCTGGTGTGAATAATTGAGGAAGACACCGTAGTAACGCTGCATTAACACAGACTTTTTATCTCTCCTCTCTGGCAGCGAACACAATACACAGACGGTCAGTAGCCTGACTATTATGTTGCAATCTGAATTTATTCAGAAACTTTAAAGGGTGACTAATGCATCCCGAACAGCATGCGCTTTTCTTTGGCTACTGCAACATGCTGGTACTTGTCCTAAACACTCACTCCCTCAATACGACATGTATTCTCAGTTGGAGCAGCAGACATTTTGATGTGACAGTAGAAAAAGCACAGTTGTTACTAATACACTTGATGATGGCTGAAATCCATTTAGCTCCTTCATTGTTTGAAAAATGCCCCCAACTTACAAACGAGTATCATTGCAATGTAATGTACAGTATGTAATTGCATTCACGGAAATATGTGTGTCTCCCTCAGCATTTGATGCACTTGTTGAAGCCTACACAGAGCAGGTCAGAGGTCTATTAGATGGAGGTGCAGACATCCTTCTGGTGGAAACCATCTTTGACACTGCCAACGCTAAGGTAGCTCTCCCCTGATTGGCTTACACGTTAAATAATTAATGTCATTCCTTTTGTGTGGTTTTGTATGAAAGCAGTAATTACAGAAAAGCTAAAGTTGAGAGAATGAGGTTTAAATATCTCAGGCTAACTGGGTATACTGTAACAGATGCCATCTAATTTTGTTATACAGTGCCTATAAAAAGTAATCACCCTATCTTTTATTGCTGTTATAAAGGGAGTCATGGTCAATATAACTTGGCAAAACCTCTTTAATGTTAAAGTGAAAACAGATTTCTACAAAGTAATGTCAGTTAATTAAAAATGAATAATGTAAAATAAGTGACTATGTAAGTAAATCAGTATTTAGTAGATGCACCTTTGACCTCAATCACAGCACAGAGTCTGTGGATAGGTCTCAGTCAGTCCTGCACATCTGGATGCTGCAATTTTACTCCATTCTTCTTTGTAAAACTGCTCCAGCTCTGTCAGGTTGGACAGGGATCAGGCGTGAACAGCCCTTTTCAAGCCCAGCCACAAATTCTCTATTGGACTGAGGTCTGGGTTTTGACTCAGCCACTCCAGAACATTCACCTTGTCGTCTTTAAGCCATTTCTGTGTGGCTTTGGCTGTTTGCTTCGGGTCATTGTCTTGCTGGAAAATAAATCTTCTCCCAAGTCGTGGTTCTCTTGCAGACTGAATCAGGTTGTCCTCCAGGAGTTCACTATATTTTGCTGCTTTCATTTTCCCCTCTACCTTTACAAGCCTTCCAGGGCCTGCTGCAGAGAATCACCCCCACAGCATGATGCTGCCACCACCAAGCTTCATGGTGTGGATGGTGTGTTTGTGGCGATGTGTAGTGATTGGTGTCTGCCAAACATAGCGTCTAGTCTGATGGCCAAAAAGCTCCATCAAAGAACCATCTTCCGGTTGAACTTGGGGTCTCTCACATGCCTTTGGATGAACTCTAGTCGAGATTTAATGAGCTTTCTTCAACAGTGGCTTTCTCTTGTCCACTCTCCCATAAAGCTTTGACCGATGAAGAACCCGAGCAACAGTTGTTTGTATGCAGAGTCTCTCCCATCTCAGCTGCTGAAGCTTTTAACTCCTTCAGAGTAGTCATAGGTGTCTTGGTGGCCTTCCTCACTAGTCTCCTTCTTGTCACTCAGTTTGTGAGGATGGCCTGCTCTAGGCAGATTTACACATGTGCCATATTGCTTCCATTTCTTAATGATGGATTTAACTGAACTCTGGGGGATGTTCAGTGACTTCAGTGAATGTTTTTGTATCCATCCCCTGACTTATACTTTTCAATAACCTTTTCACAGAGGTGCTTGGAGTGTTCTTTTGTCTTCATGGTTTAATTGTAGCCAGTAATACTGATTAACAGTGACTGGACCTTCAGACACATGTGTTTTAAACTACAATCACTGGAGACACCTTTACTGCACTCAGGTGATCTTCATTTCACTAATTGTGAGACTAGTAGCACCAGTTGGCTGGTCCTCTGTTGAATTAATTCACTCACTTTAAAGAGGGTGGATATTTATGCAATCACTTACTTTATATTTTATATTTTTAATTAATTGACATTACTTTGTAGAAATCTGTTTTCAGTTTGAGTTTTTTTTGTAATTTTTTGTCAAAACAGCCAAATTATATTGACCATGATTCCATTTATAAAAGCAATAACAGGGGAAAACGTCCGAGGGGGTGAATACTTTTTATAGGCACTGTATATATTTTTTGACTTATTAATTTGCGACAACAAAAAAGATTTTTACTTTGAACTTTTTACCTTCAAGCTAAATCATTTTTTTATAGATCATACATCTGGCTCGAGGAGCTTTACAATCTGTACAACATATGACACCTTTTATCATATGTTTTGACTAAATATATATAGTTATTGCATTTTGGCTTTGTGTATGGCAAAAAACAAACTCTTAGGTGTAAAAGTATTCTCTAAAGTATGACATGTTTTAGACCAGGCCTAATGAACTCCTTTTTAAGAAGGGCCAAATTTTGAAAAAAAGTTAAAAAACAATGCATGTTTTATTTTTTTCTCTGGTTAATTAGTTTTAAGAATTGAAAAAATATACAAAAATACAAGAGAGAAACAACGCACCTTTTTATTCTAAACTGAAAGCTGCTGTTAAAAGATGATGTAACCTGATGTTCTATGTAATGTGACTGATGTCTCTATCTATGTCTGTTTCCTTCCACAGGCTGCCTTATTTGCCATCGACCTGCTGTTTGAAAAGAGCTATGAAAGAAAACCTATATTTGTACGTCTATCATATTTTATTTACAATCTCTTTGCTGATTTCTGATAATTCCTACATGGGGTGGACATGAGCATACACAGTTAATGTAAAAATACTGTAGTCTGTATGGGTCTGAAGTTTGCGTTTTATTATCAAACTATATTTTCCTCAATTTCAATTTATCAACATGATATGGAAATATAAATTAATCACGTTTATGACCAATTTCAGATAAAAGATGGACATCTTAACCAAGGATAAATACGTCCTTTAGTTGGGCTTAGTTGAAATGTATTTTAATGCGCTACTTGCTGTCTTGTCCCACTCTATGTATAGATCTCAGGTACCATTGTTGACCGGAGTGGACGAACTCTGTCCGGTCAGACAGGTGAAGCCTTTGTAGTGAGTGTATCACATAGTAAACCTCTATGGTGAGTTACTATACATGATACACTGATGAAGCTGCACTTGCTTTGACAAAACAGTGACACTAATGATATAACTATGATAAAATAACATAACTTTGTGCTTCTACTACTCTCTCTCTCTCTCTCTCTCTCTCTGTCTCCGTCTCTGTCTCTGTGTGTGTGTGTTGCAGTATTGGTCTGAACTGTGCCTTGGGGGCAACAGAAATGAGGCCGTTCATTGAGGCCATTGGAAAAAGCACCACAGCTTTTGTTATCTGTTATCCTAATGCAGGTATCCCTCACTAAATCTAAAAAAACTACATATCTTGAGTACAGCACAGTCCAAAAATTTGTGTTTGAAATGTCATTAAATCCAAATCTTACATTCAAATACCTTGTACATGCAAACTTTTGGGCTCCTCTGCTAATATACACTATATTAGAATGACTGATTACAGCAGGTGAACAGAAGGTACAGGCTCTTAAGATTGCCAGACTCCATACCTTAACTTTGTCAGTGTTTTATTCCTCTCAAATTTATACTTTAAAAAAAAAAAAAAAGCCTTTTATAATTGAGAATTTAAAATTGAATTTTGAATTTTAAATGATACTTTTTTCGGCTGGACCACAATAACAGAACCGGCCCTACAAACGCATATGAGCATGACTGAGTGACTGAGTGGGCGACAAAGCTACGGGATTGTGATCAGGTCTCACTTCCTCACTCTGTATGCAATTAAACATGTTCGTCACTGGTAGAAACTGATGTGACATTTTTTACACACAGGATAACATATCTTCATGTATGACGTTTGCCGAATTAACAGGAAGGTCCAAATATTAAAGAATGAATTGTAGACAGCATTTCTCAAAGTTCATGAAGTTAACTAGACAACTCAGCGATTTTTTGATTTATTATTTTTTTTAAGGGACTTTCAAAGTCAAAGAAGTAGACTTTATTGGCTACTGTTGTCTCTTTTGTATATTTAATGTAAATGATTAAATCAGTTAAAACAGTGTATGCCAATATTCCAACAGCTGTTGGGTTGAGTTTCAGAGCAGTCAAAGCGTCCTCTGTATGGAAGATATTCTTTGGTCATAATTTAAATTCATTTTAAATTAAATTTGTTCTCAGTTTCATCTGGGGAGATAATCAGTAGATCTCAGCAATAGATGTGTTTTAGGCTACAGCTACATGACGAAAAATCAATAAAACAAGAAATCTGTGAATGCACTGACAAAGGAATATTATGCTGAGTATTTGTTATCCAGGAATTCAAATGGTAAACTCTACCACTGACTACCCCAGTAACAAATTGGCCACATTTTTGGATCTTGACCAGACATGGTCCAGGCATATACTCCGTTTTGACCTAGTCTTGTTAATTGATGAAATGATAATTAAATTTGCCGATGAGATTTGTGGCGGGAGTCATGTGAGGGGTCGGAGCCCAACAGCTGACCAATCAGGGCTCCTGGTGCTTCGGGTGGAACTGAATTTCTGTCAATGGTATGGTTTATTAAGGTTTCACGAAATATAAAAAGCCTTTTTAAGTAATAATTTTTATAATTACATTAAAAATGGTTTCACTGGCAGACAGAAAAAGGAAATAAGGAATTTAGATTTATTTGTACATCATACACATAATGGCTTTTAAATTGTTTTTAAATCAGTTTATTAATTATAATAACATTGTAGAAGGCTATAATAATTCCATTGACACACTTCAAACTTCATACAAATGTGCTATATATTTCTATATATTACGGTTTCAAATTTATAAAGGTTAAAAAATAAAAGTGAACGGGGACATCGACCACTTGAGCACCCTTTCAGACATTTACATATAATGCAATCCAATGATACCCAACTATCAACAGAAAAACTATAACCACAGAAATGACCAGAGTCTCGCACAGGAAGCATTTATTGAGTGTTTAGTTTTGGGTGAAGTTCAAGCCAGCAAGATAGGGCTGGCAATGGTAGTGCACTAGGAGCAACGCTGTATGGACAGTAGTTCAGTGAGGTGGAGGTAGACTGTGTCCTTTGGGCTTCAGTTCATGTTACCACACTGTCCAAATGGACAGAAGAAATTCCCCTGCTGCTCTTTCTAAGCAGCTGGAGCACACACTGACCTGTGGCCTCATTTCCGTTGCGTCATGTTGATGATGTAATGATGTCATGATGTTTGTCTGTGTCTGATCTTTATCCCGTTAGGTCTTCCCAACACATTTGGAGGGTATGATGAAACTCCACAAGTAACAGCCTCCAATTTAAAGGTTTATTCTATTCTCTGATTTATCTTGAGGACTGATGTTTAAATGTTGAGATATACATCATGATGCTGAAGAAGTCCATGTTGAGAAATGGTTGATTTTAACAACATGACAAAAACTTTTAGCAAATATTTCACAAATTTTACAATATAGCTTACAATGTAAAGCACTCCTAGAATAGGAGACTTTCTTCTACATTACTCTGAAAAACATGAAGCATTCAGCCAGGGGGCCTTTATGCATTTGGCAATAGCATTTCCGCTGCAGGAACTATCCCTTAGTGTCTCTGCTATGTGTTCTGGGAAGGCTGCAAAGCAAATCAGGGCTGGATTCTCTCGTCATCTTGTGAATCCATCTGCCTCGACAGATAACCTGATCTGAGCAGCAGGACTGTTTACCATGTTCTCATGTGATATTCATCTTCTCACTGCATCACATCTCGTCAAAATGAAAGCTAATAAGCACATTTTCTCAGAATGTAGAACTATTCTTATGATTGTAAACTTAGTCATGGACATCAGTATGTTTTATTATGTCTTTATTCCTTTCTCTGTGTGTTGGTTGTGTGGTTGCTTTTTTGCCTGAACACTCTCCAAAATAAGATATTGGTCTTAAGAGACTATCCAGGTTACATTTGAAAATAAAAAAATAGATAAATGTGTGCAAAGAAAGTCAAGCTGATTCTTGTTTGTTTGAACTTTTGTCTGCAGGAGTTTGCTATGGATGGATTAGTGAATATTGTGGGTGGCTGTTGTGGGACCACTCCAGGACACATCAGGTCATTGTCATGTTTCTGACAAGACAATTGTTTCTTTTCAAGTTTATGCAGTTTTGAAAATGTTAAAATATTTTTCCCTCCCCTTCTTCTTTTCAAACAGAGCCATAGCTGAAGCAGTCAAACACTGCCAACCAAGAGTCCCTCCTGCTGATATTTATCAAGACAACCTGCTGCTGTCAGGTATTAAAACTTCCAGTATGTAATATGTATGTGTGAATCTCATGTTTAGGGAGACTTTCATGTCTGAATTTGTAAAATACTGGTTCTTCTAGTTGATAATGAATATGGATTAATGAAGGTGATCCAATGACTTGAAGTACAGTAAATTCTCAGATAGTGAATTGTTTATTTACTTTGTCCACAAAAAGAACCAGGTCCTTATTTGAAACAGGCTGATATGAAAAACCATGTCTCAAACATAAAAGCCAGTTAAACCTAGTTCTAGATATGGGAGTTTGTTTTTAAAAGTAGGCATTGGTGCTGAAAAGCTCCTGTCCTGCAACAGAAGAGCCCCTTCTCTCTGCTTATTCCTGTTTGTTCAACATGCTGGATGTCTTTCCAGGTTTAGAGCCGTTCAGGATCGGCCCTTACACCAACTTTGTTAACATCGGCGAACGCTGCAATGTGGCTGGGTCACGCAAGTTTGCCAAGCTGATCATGGCAGGAAACTATGAGGTGAGACAGGCGTTAAATTATCATCATTTTCATTAATATTCTTTTCTCATATTCAGAAATTGTGGTCAAATCATGAGCATAGGTGAAATTCTGGATTTTGTATAACTGTTTATTTGTGCTTCTCTGTGGTTGTCCAGGAGGCTCTAAGTATTGCTAAGGCCCAGGTGGAGATGGGTGCCCAGGTCCTGGATATAAACATGGATGAGGGGATGCTGGAGGGGCCGTCAGCTATGGCCCGATTCTGTAACTTTGTTGGGTCTGAGCCAGACATCGCACGGGTAGGAGTTTTAAAAGCAGTGGAAATGAACACATTACATTTCTCAATAAGATTTTTTGGCCATGTTACCATATTATTTGCGTAGATTACATTACAGAAATTGACACCCAATTTGTGTAGTGATTGTAATCTCTGTCAGCTGATCCAGACAGAGATATCAGACATTTTTGGATGGATTGTCATTAGATTCATTACATGTATTCATGTCCCATTCAGAATGATGTCACTGACTTTTCCTCTAGCGCCAGCATCAGGTTAAAATCTTGGTTTGTCCAATACTTTGGTTTATGATAAAATACCTGCAAACTAATGACATTCCCATCAGCCTCAGCTTGTGTTTGGTGCTAATTAGCTAATGTTAGCATGCAAACATGCTAAACTCAATTGGTGAACATTGTAAACGTCATACCTGCTAAACATCAGCATGTTATCACTGTCATTGTGAGAATGTTAGCATTTAGCTCAAACACCATTGTGCCTAAGTACAGCCTCATAGAGCTGTTAGCATGGTTGTTGACTCGTTATCTTATCTTGTCTTTTGTTTGTGCATCGCTTTGCATCAGGAGCTTGAGTGTGTGACCCTGTGTGCTGTGTGTGTCTGTGTGCTGTGTGTGTCTGTGACCCTGAGTGGTGTGTGACCCTGTGTAGTGTGTGTCCCTGTGACCCTGTGTAGTGTGTGTCCCTGTGACCCTGTGTAGTGTGTGACCCTGTGTGCATGTGTGTGGTGCTAGTAAGTGAATACAGACTTGTTGCCATTTCCAAATTTGATATTATGTATCTGCTTCAACTTGTTTACAACATCTACTATCAGCCACTGAGCAAACATATCCAATACATTCTATTTGTAATAATTTAATTCAAAAGTCCTCAGTGATTAACTGAATCCCATCCTGTCTTCATTTACTATCAGCTTTATTGAATACCATGTTTTGGTCCTCAAACCTTCACTGATTAGGTTATTGTTCCAATGTTCACCAAACATGGTATCAGAGTTTTTTTAGAAACCTGATTTTTTTTTTTTTTTTTTTTTTTTTAAAGTTGCGACAATGCGTAAAACATCAAGAAAACAGAATGTAAGCATTTGGCTGAGTCGCACACTGCCTTAGCTACAATCTGTTTTATTGATTACCCTGTTGTGGTCATCCAACCTTAGAACAGTAGTCTACATTATCAGACAAACTTGATATTGAACCACAGAAAGCTGACATCTGTAATTGTAATTAAAGATTGTCCAAAACAACTTTAATTTTAAATCCTAGAATGATGTCACTCACATCAATTGTGAGCACAAAAAAGACATCACAAAATGTGATTCTGGCTCCTCAGTAGACACACGAGGCACAGACACTTTAAGTTGTGTGCTTTCATTTAAAATTGTCTAATTTAGCATATGAACCTGTTAACAACTAACGTAGAAATGAACCTGCTCAGTACATCAGAAACATAGACTGAGCCTCTCCCTCTCCTCCACAGGTTCCTCTGTGTATCGACTCATCTAACTTCTCAGTGATTGAGGCTGGATTGAAATGCTGTCAGGGAAAGTGTATCGTCAATAGTATCAGTCTGAAGGAAGGAGAGGAGGAGTTCCTGCTCAGAGCTGCCACTGTGAAGCGCTACGGAGCTGCTGTCGTGGTCATGGCCTTCGATGAGGAGGGGCAGGTGAGGAGGCAGACACACACCAACAACCACACATACTGTTACACAAAATCACACCCACATGTGCTGACGAGTCTGCTGTCCTCTCAAGGCCACAGATACAGACCGTAAAGTGGAGATCTGCACTCGGGCCTACCAACTGCTGGTCAGCAAAGTGGGATTTGACCCCAATGACATCATCTTTGACCCCAACATCCTCACCATCGGTACAGGCATGGAGGAACACAGTGACTATGCCATCAACTTCATCAGAGCCACCAAACTTATCAAGGTAAAGCACCTGTCAGCTCCAAGAAGAACTCTTGTAAATTCAATCAATCACCACATCATTTGCAGGAGCCTGAAATTCTGTCCGCCTCGCGGAGTATCTTCACACAAAATGGCCATTAATAATTATATAAATAATAATTTTCGCAATCAAATAATCAAACGTGAAACATCTGCTACTGTTCATTGTTCACTGTTCAAGGTCAAATTGATTCCAAACCTGAACCTGAAACCGGCCTCAGTGTCCTTGAGACTCTTCCCACATACTCCCTCGGTAATCTCCTCTCTGAAACCTCTAACCAACCATTTCATTTATGGAGGTTGTTTGAAGCTCTACACAGTCTGGGAGAGGCAACCACTACCTGACAGACTGAAATCAACGCCAAAAACGTGGTAAAGGTTGTTAAACTTACTGGCTAGCTCCATGCACAAGTTACTGAACACTTCCTATAACTGGAATGTGATTTAACTCCTGTTAAGTTTACCTTGCCAAATGAAACTTCTTTACTTTTGGAGGTGTTTTTACTTACTAGACCTATTTTCAAATGATTATCTGAATAATTAATATAGAGTACTTAAAAAGTTCTGTATATGACGATCACAGCCACTAAAGCAGCAGCAGAGCACCAGCATTTCAGACCAAAACACTGTTCCCTCAACAAAAGTGTGGGGAAAAGAAAGCAGCATACAAACACACACTGCTCACAACACTGAGACCAAACTGTAAATGCAAAGTCTATTTGGAACCAGACGGCCTCCATTTTGTGTTTAGCTTCAAAACGATGGTTTACCAGACTCAAATAAAACTGTTAAACTAGTTATCACATATGAATCAAGATTCTGTTACTGCATGGCCTATGACGCAACTTACAAACATATCTGAGTGTACTACTTAGAGTAAGTATTGACCCGGCCACCATGTTGAAAACGGCCGCTGGGAGGACAAGAGGGACTAACATGCACATGTGGCCGCCTCTGAAGGACAACAAAGAGCAGAGAAGCTCAGATTAGAAACAACACACAGGGAAGTGTGACATCATTGTCTGCTGTCTTCAGATAGCAAATAGCTGCGTGCTGCTATATTAATGATGGAAATCTCATATATTTAAACTGTTGCTCTTTTTCCACACAAGGTTTTAAATGTACCTGCTGTTTTCTGAATAGCTGCTTCAATCATTGTAGAACACAGCAATTACAAGAAGACTGGGAAATACGTACGTTTGAACTGAGTCTTAAATGGTGTGTGTGTGTGTGTGTGTGTGTGTGTGTGTGTGTGTGCGTGCGCAGGAGACATTACCAGGAGCCAGGGTCAGTGGAGGTCTGTCCAACCTGTCCTTCTCCTTCAGAGGGATGGAGGCCATCAGAGAAGCCATGCACGGAGCATTTCTCTACCATGCTATCAAGGTTACACTGCCACACAGCCGTCCCTCCACAGGGAGTGGTGCAGGCTGCTTTGAATACCACAGATGATATTGTGTCGGAGTGGTGGCTCTAAGTCTAAGCAGCAAAGATAAAACCAAAATAGGGTTAAGTGTGAAAAGATGTTCTGAACTGGGTGATACTTTTGATCATGTAGTAAATCTGGAATCTCAGATATAATTATAATAATCCTCAGTATTTGAGCTGTAAATGAGTGAATCATGATGTGTTTGTCCCATGAAAATGTGCCACACAAAACACACATGATGGGGAGGAATTCCTAAATCTCCTTAGGTCCTTAGGAAATACCATTCCATTGAGAAGAAGTTTAATACTATAAGAATTCACAGACAGGTGATCTACTTCTAACGCACACTTACATGCTGTCTGTCCTCTGTCCTGTCTCAGGATGGGATGGATATGGGTATAGTGAATGCTGGGAACCTTCCAGTCTATGATGACATCGATAAACAGCTGCTGCTTATGTGTGAAAACCTCATCTGGAACAGAGACACTGATGCTACTGAGAAACTACTGGCCTATGCACAGGTACACACACACATACACATACAAATCCAGGTACACCAGGTTGTTGTCACTTTGGTTTGGTTAACAGATGTTGACCTAATCATTGTTGTTGACAGAACAATGTGAAAGGAGGGAAGAAGGTGGTTCAGACAGACGAGTGGAGAGAGGGAAGTGTGGAGGAAAGGTTGGAGTACGCTCTCATTAAGGTAAGATGTGATGATCACATTAGATTAGAGATTTTTCACAGAGTTCAATTCTCAGAACTATGAGCAAGGTGCACACTTTAACTTTCTCTGACTGTGTGGAAATCTGATGCTTTCACGTCACACATGACGAAGAAAGGCGTTAAAATGTGAGTCTGAGGCTGCAGGTAAAACAGACTGATGTAGGCTGATAAAGATGTTTAGTGTGGCGCTGAACTGAAAAAAGACGTATAGTTGAAACCTTTTATTGAACAGCCAAATCTGATTCAACTGAAAGTCTCAATCGGCCCTATCACATCATCTTAAAACACTTGTCTACAAAATTCAAATAAACTAAGTAGTGGTTTATTTCTATGGTTTCTACACGGCGCGTCTCCTGAATGGCAAAGCATCTTCCATCATCATCATCATCATCATCATCAGGAGAGAACACAGAATCAATCAGAGCTGATTATTCAGACAGTGACCCAGTTAGTTTATTCACCAATAAAACGTTTGAAGCTTTGAATGTTGAATGGTCTGGTTACAGCAGAATCAGTATCGTGTCACGATGATTGAGATATGCACAAAATGCACAGATGGTCGGAAACGGTGAACAGCAGATTTCTGTCTTGACGGCGAGTTTCCTTTTTAAATTGTTTCAATACAGATATGTTGTTCACAATGTGGCATTATCTGGGATATAATATGATGCGCCCCCTGGACGCATGGATAGTGACGTCACTGCGTCCTTTCGGATTTTAATGCATCAGAGACGTGATTGTGATTCACTCAGTAACTCTATGCAGCTGTACAGGATTGTTCACATGCTGACTTTAAAATCCTAGTGTCACCTTGTTTTTAACTTTATGAGTAAACACTGATAAAGAGAGACAAGTCATTATTTATGTATAAAAAGCAAATATAACTTCCCCTATTAACAGTTGACCTGTTGTCTGTTTCATGTTTTCATCTCTTGTCTTCTCTTCTTTAATGCTCCATCCTGTGTCGTTGCTGTCAGGGAATAGAGAAGTATGTGGTGGAGGATGTGGAGGAGTGTCGGGCTCAGGTTGACCGTTACACTCGACCCCTTCACATCATCGAGGGCCCCCTGATGAACGGCATGAAGGTGGTTGGAGATCTGTTTGGAGCTGGGAAGATGTTCCTGCCACAGGTAGGGTGGATACTCCTTCTAGATTTTGAATGTGTCTACCTTTGTTGCATTGGCCTGGACTGTGATGTCGCTCTTGTAGAGGTTTGTTGAAGAGCTTTTCTTCTCTTTTCTGTTCAGCCATGATGGCTGTCCCTGTTTTGCCCACTGCAAGGAGGAAAATGATTAATATTGACTGAATGTCGACTTAAAAGTTCAGTGTTTCATCATTTTTTCAACTGTTTTTGTTTTTTATGAATGACACAATATATTTAATGACACATTTATTACAGTGATCTTAAGAAGGCAAAACAATGTATGTAACCTTGTGCTACTGACATCTTTACATTTATCTGATGGTATTTAGTTCAGACTTGTGTCGTGGTGAAAGGGATAAAGTAATGTTACCAGGTCTCCATTGGGCTTCAGAAGACGGGTCACAATCACAGATGTGGCTCAGCACTGGGACACAGCTTTTCCATAAGCGTGCTATATAAAAATTATATTTATTCCCTCCTTTTTAGAGCCTTATTTACATCATTAGAAAAGACCAGAGTCTTAGCTTGTTACATTTGAATAACAACACTGATTCCTATATTCCTAGATGCAACCTATAAAACTCTTAACAGGTTTTATCCCAAATGTATTTATTTTCCAAGGAAAGCCCTATCATAAATCCGACACTATGCTGAGATCCTGTACATATACTCAGTATTCTATCAATCAGCAGTAGTGGGCAAGAAACTACAAACTTCAAGGGTTCAATGAATTCCAGGACAAATATACACATTGAATTCTGTGTATCTCTGTCAGACACAGTATCTCAGTTACCATCGGTTAAATTGGATTAAACATTTCAGCATTTTGAATCAGGAATAAAACCATGTGTGTTTGCAGGTGATCAAGTCGGCTCGTGTTATGAAGAAGGCGGTGGGCCATCTGATTCCTTTCATGGAGAAGGAGAGGGAGGAGATGATGGCATTGTCAGGGTCGACTGAAGACGTGGTCAGTCACAACTTAATATGGATGCATTTAATTGCATTTTGATGCAACTGTCATATTGACCAGGCTATTCCCACAGAGAACAACTTTTCACTGGGGACCTATACGTGATACAATACCAGTTGATTGTAGCGTATCTCTGTTAAACCCTAAAAAGTGCAAGTCCATTCATCTAAATAACTTTTATAGAGAAAGGGACACATTGTAACAACTTGTTTTTAGCAAGCTGGAGTGCCTGAAACACATTACATATTCAAACATAAACTACTATGAGAGATTCTGTTGTGAAACATTAAATGTTTGAAGTGTCCTGCCAAAGGTTACACAATACTTTCAAGTCTACACTTGTACATACCAATAAAAGTTTGTGCTGACAGAAGCACAGAAATGAGTATAAAAGATATGAGTAAGAGCGTGTGTGTAAAGATGCGCATATATATGTATATATGTACGTGTCCTTTATTCCAAGTCCTTTATTCTGCATCTGTGAATATAAAGAATCAATCCAATATTATTTTTACTTCATTTAAAAAAAAAAATCATATTTGAATCAGATATGTGTTTTGACAAGATATAACTTGCATATGATGTAACACAGCTTTTTTTTTTGTATCGTTTCCTATAATATAGTATAGTATATGTCTTCATCTTCAGCAAAAACAAAACTTAAGCTAAAACTAAAGTTTGTTTACAGGTTTCAGCCATTAGCACTGGTTTTAAAGGTGTGTTTCACCTGCAAATGTCACTGAACATCAAGGCAATATGACTCAGGCGCTGGTGTGGTGTGATTCCAGTGATTTAGGAAATTAGCCATTTTAAGAACTGGTGTACTCCGTGTGAACACCGAATCCCACAGATTGATTTAGGACATCCTTACAGAGTAAGCTGAAGTGGTCACAGTGCTTAAAATCATACAGAGGAAGATGATAAAGAAGAAAGGGCCTCCAGCCAAGAGAGCAGCTTTATGACAAAGTTTTCCTCCTGTTCTCCAGTCCTTCACTCCCTGTGATGTTTCCTTTTGGCTCTGCAGGATCCCTATCAGGGCACCATACTTCTGGCTACAGTGAAGGGAGACGTGCATGATATTGGGAAGAACATTGTAGGTGTGGTGCTGGGCTGCAACAACTACAGGTAAGACTGGTTTGGTGCTGAATGGGTATAGTGCCCTCTTTAATTCTGCACTTAGCAGAGCTTCTTTTCTACCACACCCTTCTAGTGTATTTAGTGTGTCAGCAGCACTTTGGCTCACAATATGTTGCACATAGTAATAAATATGTGTAGAAAAGAAAAAAGAAAAAGAACTGTAGAAAGATTGTCTGTTGAATGTAGACTGTTTCTTGTGTTTCAGAGTGATCGACCTCGGTGTGATGGTTCCCTGTGATAAGATCCTTAGAGAGGCCATCCAACAGAAAGCAGGTGCACTCAACAGTTTAGACTGCATATTGTTAATGTGAGATGCTGACAGAACTTGTTTTTAAGAGTTTAATTGGGCAAAGCCAGAAAATTAACTTAACTTCAAATAATTTGCCCCGTCACCACAGATCCAAATTATGGCCAGTCCAAATTATTCAAATCATCATAGCTGTATTAAAGAGGCACTATATAGTTTTGGAGAAGAAATGCAAACTAAGAATTTATAATATTAATGAAGTAATAATAAAACTAAACTAAAATACTTATTTTTTCCACTAAATAAACAAGCTGTTGTCAGAGGAAAAAAGGTCCCAGAACACTGTTTGAAGCTAGAAAAGTGGCAGGGTCCGCCACATATAAACAAAGTAAAACAGTATAAATGGAGTTTGTTTATTTAGTTTATTCAGTCATGAAAACAAAGACAGTTTGTTTATTTAGTTTGTTTAGGCAGAAAAAAATCAGTCAATGAGAATCTTTGTCTTCTGATTAAAAAAATGTTTTTGTAATAGCAGCAGGAGCAGGAGGAGTCATGTGGGGGTGTTTGTTTGCTTTGTTCCTGCAGATATCATTGGTTTGTCTGGTCTCATCACCCCCTCTCTGGATGAGATGATCTATGTGGCCAAAGAGATGCAGAGACTGGGGATTACAACTCCACTTCTGATTGGAGGAGCCACCACATCAAAGTAACAACTCAGCTGATCTAACTGATTGACCAATCATGCATATTTATCACTGCTGAATGTGACTTCAAAGCAGACCACAGAACATTGTCATTGTCACATGGTATTCTGTTTTGTACATGACTTAAATGGACTGTCACAATTCTCCAAAATCCACCATTCAATCTGACTTTCCACAGTTTGATTCAGTTTTCAATTTCAGCACTTTTTCTCAACACTGACTGTTATGCCATTGTTAGACTCTTGAGTAATGATATGTTAAGGTCAACAGATCATTGGTTTCATATGGTCAAATAATCAGATCATTTATTTAAAATTTAATAACAGTATTTCACTAATCAATTGGGAACAATCTATTGAACACAAAAACAGAAAGTAAAGTCACTTTGTGGCACCAGTGTACAACAATATCGTCATCATCTGTCTGCCCACAGAGGCTACGTGGTGCTTCCATGATGCTTTGGAACAGAAGGGTGTTTTTTTCTAAAACATTACACCAAATCAGCTGTACCATACTTTTCAGGGAATGTATCCATTATATGTGATCAGTTATTGGAAGCGTTACCTCCTGTGCTCTCTGCATAATGAGGCTGATATTGAACAGTACTCTCTCTGTCGTGTGTTTTGTGTTTAATAGGACACATACAGCAGTGAAGATCGCCCCTCGCTACACTTCTCCTGTTGTCCATGTTCTGGATGCCTCCAGGAGTGTGGTGGTGGTAAGAACATCTAACTTACATTGTATTAGTGTTATTTTTCACTGTGGATCAACTGGACTAGAAGCTAACCCTACAGAGAAACCCATAGTATTATTTTGATATGAATAGAAACGTATTAACAACAGGCCAGGTTTAAAAAGTAAAACATGTTTTTGTTTATTTTACAAATGGACTTTAAAATCTCTCTTTTAAATACCCCGACTGCTTTCAATCTGTTTGAATGCATATCTGGGACATATGGTGTAATCACCTAAAAGACGGTGTGCCTCCATTTAGGCTGTACAATGCTGTGCATTGCTTTTTTAGATAACAGATAATGCTAAGTAAGAAATCAGCACCTGGGTTGGGATCCACATCAACATACAAATACTATATACTATACTATACTATATTGGATAAGTTATCGAACAGTGCCAGTTTTTTTTGTTTTTTTTCGAGTGCAGATTAAAAAAGTAATTTAAAGAAGAGGCTTTAATGCAGCATGCAATTTCTAACTAGTAACAAGTAACTAAAGATATCAAATAGATGTAGTGGAGTTAAAAGTACAATATTTGTGGAAGTGCAGTGGAAGTAAAAAGTAGCAGAAACTGGGAATACTAAAGAACATGTTTGAGGTACTTGTACTATACTTGTGTAAATGTACTTCCTCACATTCCACCACTGTCTCTTATTGCATTTGATGTTCCAAGAGTTGATAGGAGTTGATGTGGCCACAGATTTGAAAGATGTTATTTTCCTGTCTGTCAGTGCTCGCAGCTCCTGGATGAGGCAATGAGGGAAGAGTACTTTGAGGACCTGAAAGAGGAGTATGAGGAGATCAGGCAGGAGCACTACGACTCTCTGAAGGTAAGACTGGATGGTAGAAACGGCCAACAGAAACTCAAAGTTACTATATTTTGCAATATATTCTTGAAGCAAAATGACAATGACATGTATATGGACAATTGCCATTTACTACGATGGAAATATTGTAATGGAAATATTTGTAATATATCACATTATATTTTTCAGAACATGCCAATATATGCTTGCTCCATAACAATATCAGTAGCTTTAATGTGCAGATTTTTATTAGAATTGGGTGGATGCTTGTTTGCATATGCACTTTAATGTCGAGCATATTGAGTTTACTTGTAATAAATTGTGCAAGATAACTACAGTTACCATGCCCTCCTCTTCATCCTCCGTCTGCTTGTGTTGCCTCAGGATCGCCGGTATCTGTCTCTGTCCCAGGCCAGACAGAAGGCTCTACATATAGACTGGCACTCTCTGCCCAGGCCAGGTAAGATAAGTCATTATAATATAAACATCTTAGAACTTTAGTAAAGTGCTGGAACAAGAAAATACAGAGGATTCATTGTATGTAGGACTTGGATAAAAAAAATGTAACATACATTGTGTATGTTACATTTTTTGTATGGACCTTTTTAAAAAGCAGGTATGCTGTTTGTTTGTGATCCAGTGCATCCTCAGTTCCTGGGAACGCGTGTGTTTGAGTGGTACGACCTGAACAGTCTGGTGGACTTCATCGACTGGAAGCCTTTCTTTGATGTGTGGCAGCTGAGAGGAAAATACCCCAACAGAGGTTACCCCAAAATCTTCAAAGACAAGACTGTCGGTATGAGCTGCACCTCTGTCAGGGTTCATTGTACATCATATCCTGCTGCATGGTATCCTACTCAGATGTTGCTTGTGTATTTTAGTTTTGTGAAAAGATGTCAACGCTCAGTTTTGTAAATAGAAAAAAACATCTTCGACGACACAGATTTTCTTCTTGCTAATTTATAAGTTTGTGGTCTTTCCATATAATTTACTGTAACAAAATGAAAAAATCAAGTTAAAAAAGTTTATTTATTTGACTTGACTTATTAAAAAAAAGTGTGTATAGATTGTGAATGTACACGTTTTATGCAGATGTAAGTGAAGGTCAGTCAGTTTTGGTGCGTGGTGCAGTGAAAAACATCACTGGCATCATCCTGAGATCTACAAGAAGTACGAGAACACCAAACCGTTGGCAGCAGTGAGTGAAATGACTTCTATTACAGACATGTCTGATCTTAGTAACATTTGCTTCCTGCAGGTTTGGAGGCTCAGCGAGTCTTTGATGATGCACAGCTGCTGCTCAACAAGATGATTGACAACGGCACTCTGAAGGGGCGGGGCCTGGTGGGGTTCTGGCGTGCTCAGAGCGATGGCGATGACATCAATGTGTATAAAGAAGATGTCACGGTGCACAGAGACACCAAACCCCTCGCTACATTCTATGGCTTACGGCAACAGGTGTGGGTCATTAGCAGTTGCAGTGTATTCATTCCATGTCTGCTTCTGTGTCATACACAGGTACAAACATCAACCTTACAGCAGCAGCCTTAAATGCATAATATGTCATTTCTGCTGCTATGGGGGCGGCTCAGAGATTACTTTTGGGTTTAAATATTAGATTATTTTCACTCCTGTTTATAAACCTGACTGCAGCAGCGATCCACAGAGGTGACCTCCGGCGACGGGTGTTAATGAACTGTAATGTCGACGTCTGAGAACCCCTCTTGTTTGTTGAATAGTCTCTGAGAGACTGAGCAGAACCAACGTATTATGCTGCCTTACAATGGGTAGGCATCAGCCAGCTGATGTGTAGTGTTTAGATTTGTTATTGTATAGTACTTTTCATTATTTATTTTCCTTCATGATGGAGCCAGAAATGGATAGTTGCAAAGTCACAGTAACACATTTCTGTGTGTGTGTGTGTGTGTGTGTGTGTGTGTGTGTGTGTGTGTGTGATGTGCTGCAGATGGAGAAGGACAGCTCCAGTTCAGAGCCGTACCTGTGTGTGTCTGACTTTGTTGCCCCTGTAGACAGTGGTGTGGCAGACTACGTTGGTGTGTTTGCTGTAGGTGTGTTCGGAGCTGAGGAGCTGAGTCAGCACTTCCAGGCTCAGGGAGACGACTACAGCAGCATCATGGTCAAAGCCCTGGCTGACCGTCTGGCTGAGGTACAGTACAGCTTCCTGACACACCAAGGCTTCATCACTGCTTGTATTAAATGTGGAACTGAATGGCATGTTAACTGTTGCTCTGGTTTCTGCTACAATATTGTGTCTTTCCTCCAGGCCTTTGCTGAGGAGCTCCATGCTCGTGTGCGTAAGGAGCTGTGGGGCTACAGCTCTGATGAGGCTCTGCAGGCCTCAGACCTCCACAGAATTCGATATCGGGGCATCAGACCTGCAGCTGGTTACCCCAGCCAGCCCGACCACACAGAGAAGACCACCATGTGGAGCCTGGCTGGGATCAAGGAGAAGACTGGTAAGAGCCACTTCACTATCACCACTGCAGCTAAAAGGCTCCCAATGCTCTTGTGTTGTTCTTTCACTTGAGTTTTCTTTTTTGGAACAGCAAAAGGAAAACACTGTTCAGTTATTACATTTATTCGATCTACCTTTACAATAAGTACATTACTTGAACTCAAGTAATAAGATTACACAGAGACATTAGGTTACACAGGTCATTGAAAACATGTTGATGTGCACTGTAGTAACAGGGTTATTTCAAACCTACATATACTGAGCGTGTAGCAGGTCAGTGATCAGAGTATAACTGGAATAACATAATAATATAACTGGAGAAGGCAGCTCAGATGAGTGGAACAACTTTTTATCGACTCAAACGCCACAGCGAAGGCTCGCCTCTGTTATTTGATGAGTGAAGGATCTGTTTAGCTGTCAGACTGTGAACACCATCAGACCAACACACCCCGTCGGCTTTTCCATTTAGACAGACGCCGGCTCGCCTCTGCTGCGGTTCTGATACTACCTCCGGATCAGAGCCGCAGCGAAACTGTCCCCCCTCTCCTCATCTGTAACTTTCACACAGATGGCAAGGCAAAGTATCGCTGCATGATTCCTGCATTGAAAGGGCAGTGTGAATGAGGCTAAAGACCCTTTAAGACTTTTTGAAAATCATTGAAATTACGCCACTATACCTCAGGTGCAATGAACTTGTAGTTTGTGATTTGTGCCTTTTTTGTTTGTGCATAACCAAGTCCTACCCACAACACAGGACATTCTGCTGCTGCTCAGTGGGTTGAATGTTTTGTGGGTTGTATCTTTTGGGTGGCACACTGGTCACATGTCTTCATGTGAGGCAGACACACAAGGGAATGGAATACCAAAAACCATTCGTTATTAGACTGAATAAGGAAATTGATTTCCTCTTATCGATAGTATTCACTTTGAGTTTATTTGAGGATCAAGTAAACACGCAATTATCAATCAATTTATGATATGTTTTATTTTTATTAATGGACAAATTATTACTCGATAAATTAAAAATCAAAAACGTTTCTGTTGGCAGACTCCTGACTCAGAGTGGTTGTCAAGTGCTAAAAACTTAAACTGAATGTTCACAATAGGGCTTTGTGGTGATTCCACTTTTTTGAGACAATATTTATCAGTGGGTAAGGGTTGTGTTGTTGGACTATATCCCAGAGTAGTACAGATGGGATGTTAAGGTTTGTGTCTCTTTGTAGGTTTCTGCTGTTAATCCTGATGAAAGAACATCAGATCTGTGTCATCGATTTACAGCCACATTATACAGTGCATCCGGAAAGTATTTAGTTATGTTACAGCCTTATTCCAAAATGGATTCAATTCATTATTTTCCTCAAAATTCTACAAACAATACCCCAAAATGACAAAGTGAAAGAAGTTTGTTTGAAATCTTTACAAATGTATTAAAAATAAAAAATCACATGTACATAAGTATTCACAGACTTTGCCATGACACTCAAAATTGAGCTCAGGTGTATCCTGTTTCCGCTGATCATCCTTGAGATGTTTCTACAACTTGACTGGAGTCCACCTGTGGTAAATTCAGTTGATTGGACATGATTTCGAAAGGCACACACCTGTCTATATAAGGTCCCACAGTTGACAGTGCATGTCAGAGCACAAACCAAGCCATGAAGTCCAAGGAATTGTCTGTAGACCTCCGAGACAGGATTGTATCGAGGCACAGGTCTGGGGAAGGGTACAGAAAAAATTCTGCAGCATTGAAGGTCCCAATGAGCACAGTGGCCTCCATCATCCGTAAATGGAAGAAGTTTGGAACCACCAGGACTCTTCCTAGAGCTGGCCACCCGGCCAAACTGAGCGATTGGGGGAGAAGGGCCTTACTCAGGGAGGTGACCAAGAATCCGATGGTCGCTCTGACAGAGCTCCAGCATTTCCCTGTGGAGAGAGGAGGATCTTCCAGAAGGACAACCATCTCTGCAGCACTCCACAAATCAGGCCTGAATGGTAGAGTGGCCAGACGGAAGCCACTCCTCAGTAAAAGGCATGTGACAGCCTGCCTGGAGTTTGCCAAAAGGCACCTGAAGGACTCTCAGACCATGAGAAACAAAATTCTCTGGTCTGATGAAACAAAGATTGAACTCTTTGGCCTGAATGCCAAGCGTCATGTCTGGAGGAAACCAGGCACTGCTCATCACCTGGCCAATACCATCCCTACAGTGAAGCATGGTGGTGGCAGCATCATGCTGTGGGGATGTTTTTCAGCGGCAGGAACTGGGAGACTAGTCAGGATCGAGGGAAAGATGAATGCAGCAATGTACAGAGACATCCTTGATGAAAACCTGCTCCAGAGTGCTCTGGACCTCAGACTGGGGCGAAGGTTCATCTTCCAACAGGACAGCGACCCTAAGCACACAGCCAAGATAACAAAGGAGTGGCTACGGGACAACTCTGTGAATGTCCTTGTGTGGCCCAGCCAGAGCCCAGACTTGAACCCGATTGAACATCTCTGGAGAGAGCTGAAAATGGCTGCGCACCGACGCTCCCCGTCCAACCTGATGGAGCTTGAGAGGTCCTGCAAAGAAGAATGGGAGAAACTGCCCAAAGATAGGTGTGCCAAGCTTGTAGCATCATACTCAAAAAGACTTGAGGCTGTAATTGGTGCCAAAGGTGCTTCAACAAAGTGTTGAGCAAAGGCTGTGAATACTTATGTAAATGGTATATTTTCGTTCTTTATTTTTAATAAAGTTGCAAAAATTTCAAACAAACTTTTTTCACGTTGTCATTATGGGGTATTTTGTGTAGAATTCTGAGGAAAAAAATGAATTTAATCCATTTTGGAATAAGGCTGTAACATAACAAAATGTGGAAAAAGTGAAGCGCTGTGAATACTTTCCAGATGCACTGTAGATGGAATGCAGAACCTCTTTAACCAAAGCTAGATTTGTCTCCTCTGAATGAAGGTTACTATGATTCTTCAAATGTCAAAATAATACACTGACCTTCTGCTTTTATCGCTTATCTGTGTGTGTGTGTGTGTGTGTGTGTGTGTGTGTGTGTGTGTGATGTGGGTTGTTACTTTCTTGGCTGTGTGCTGTGCAGATGTACTAACTACATGCAACTACATGTTTTGGCTGTGTGCGTAGGTATTTGTCTGACTGAGTCCCTGGCCATGACGCCTGCTGCCTCAGTGTCTGGACTGTACTTCTCCAACCCTCAGGCCTCTTACTTCGCTGTGGGAAGGATCACCAAGGAACAGGTTCAACTGAACATGCATGTCTTAAACTGCTTTAAATAACTTTAGAAAACCCATTTGGAAAATCTGGAAAATCAACTGGGGCGCACCCAAACTTTAATTACAACTCTGATCAACACACAAGACTAAGTTTTTCCGTGTTTTATTTAGTCGTAAACAGAACAATTTTATGTGAAAGTAGGTATAAGGGAAGGCAGTGCAAATTAATAATCCATCCACATACACATAACAATTTGTAAACTTGTGCAACTTCTTACACATGCAAACACATGCAGTTACAATTTCCCTTCATTGATGCAATATAAGATACTCTAATGTTGTGCCGAGGTCTGTTCCCCAGTCACATGAAGATCCTCTTCTGTTAGAATTGTGTTTCCTGCAGTGCCACCCAGTGGTGCAGGTTGAGGTCAGTCATGGCACATAGATCAATGTGAAAACGATTTAAACATCACACCAGATAAATGAAAAATAACATGTAATTAACTCCTTGGTTGTATTAGTTTTGATAAAGTATTAACATAAAGAAAAAGTAATCATAAATATTAAATTTAGCTTAAAAACAAAAAACTTTGGTTCACATCAATAAATGTGGTTTCATGAAACAGATTATTTTTTAATTGTGCAACTAGATGTGCCCATTTTAAACCTAGTTTTACTAAACTCTGATGAGAACTAATCTAAAATCAAATGAATCCTTGTTGATGCAACTCAGCCTTAGTCTTAAATAACACAAAACAAAGATCCACACCCAGATCTTCTAACAAATCTTTTGATGTAACTGAGAGAATTCAGGTCACATTATCAAGCTGAACTTGAATTTCCTCTGCTCTTCTTCAGGTGGAGGACTATTCCAGGAGGAAAGGGATGAGTGTGGAGGAGGTGGAGAGATGGCTGGCTCCCATACTGGGTTATGACAGTGAGGCGTAGATCAGAGCGCCTGACTGTCACTTACGCAGAATCAGGTTTACAGTCCAGTTAGTCACACTGGTTCCTCCTGTGGCTGCTCACACAGGGATTCACTGACATCCCATAGACTGTCATCTGCTTTTGTAAATGCACACTAGGCCTGTCATTTGTTACTGTACACTTTAGAATGGATCAGTGTTTTTATTTTTTTGGTGCGGGTTCCTCCTTGCCAACAGGTGATTTGCTCATTATAGGGTTCGGGTTAAGTATTTGAAAATATTATTTTCCATTTCCTTAAATGGGGCAAACTTGAATCAGTGTTTATGTTATCCTAATGAGACGGAAAATGTGCATGTTATTTAGGTTCTTTTTGTGATATACATTTTTTTTTTGCGGTGTGTTAATTACAGAGATGGAGTCAGGATGTGGTTAGCCTAGCTTAGCATAAAGACTGAAAACGGGGGATACAACAAGTAAAAAACAAACAAACAAAAAAACCACCTTCCAACCCCTCTAAAGGTCACTGATTTAAAATGCTGTATCTCATATTGTTAATAATAATGTTGATGAACAACATTTTTATCCATCTGTACTTCTGTGGAGCATCTCTACCGACAGTATAGCACAAATGATGACAACCTGTTTTAGATACCAAACTTTGTAACATCACTGTGACAGGCGGTCTCGAAGAACAGTCCCTGCAGCTGCACTTTGTCAGTTAGTGAGCTTTAGAGGTGCCGGTAGATGATTTTCTTTTAAAATTTGTAATGAAACATGCTGGTTGTTTCCCCTGCCTGCAGTCTCTATGCTAAGCTAGGCTAACCATGTCCTAACTCCAGCTATTTACTCAACACACAGACATGAGAATATTCATCTTGCCACCGACTCTGGGACAGAAAGTGAACAAAGGATAAATGTTGAACTTTTCCTTTAATACATAAAGCTTAAAGAAGAAATTTCCTCAAAAAAGACAAAAACGTGATTAAGTGTAGGAAATATTTGCCAAAGAATCAGTAACAGTTCAGTTCATTTGCCACTCTGGAATTATTTTGGTACGCAGCCCAAAATGTAATTAATACTTGCTTCAACTGTACAATCTGTAATTCAGACCAAATCCAGTACGATGAGAGCAAAAAACACTCAGCACTACAAACATACAGTTAACCCTGGACACATGTAGATTATAAGTGGTCTTACTGATGTCGCATAAGTTGTAAATTTGTATGTGCAAGTGAAAGTGTAGGCATTAACATACATATTTTATTTATCACTTTTTAATTAATATTTTAAATTATTTTACTGCTCTTGTGTGAATATTGAGGATCATCAATGGTTGCATAGAGGCTGGAGTGTACTAACTTGATAGTAGGGAGACAAATAATTTGACAATCCTTTAAAAAAAAAGTAACGACATCCCAAGAAATGTAGTTTTGTAATTACCTCGAGTGGCTTAATTCTCACTGTGCTGTGTTGTACAGGTGGAATCCAGAACCCAACAGGTACAACTGCATCAGTTAGCTGGCTGGAGTCAGAGGGGAATTCTGCTTTCCCCCCCATTGGGAAGTTACTCTTAAAAAAAAGTTTCTGTTCAACATTTTTTTTAATTACATAATTCTGTTTCAATTTTATCAGTCATTTTAGAAACTGTTGTACACTTCAGCCTCCAGACATTTGAACCTACAACAAACACTAAAATAATCCAATTGTTCCCATAGAACTTGTTTTACTTTGATGTAGTGTCCTGCGCAACTTCAACAAGAGATTAGTTCTAGTGTTTAATTGGTATGTTGTCTGATAATAGCTGATCATTCAGTCCTTTTGTAACTTCTGAGGGGATTGTAGAAACCTCTGTCCACTCTGTGAGGTTCTATGAAGTCTTATACTGACTTACGAATGCTAAAGAATTAAACATTTAGAAAAGCTGTCACTAAATCAAACTTAAATGCGGCTTGTTTCTGATTTGATAATACACCAAACAGCTGTATGCTGGAGGTTCAATGCTGTTATAAGAAGAAATAACTTGTCTTTTACAATCAGACTTTTTTCACTAAATGTGCTCAGTTTAAAGACATAAAGGAACAATTCACCGAAAAAAAAGAAAATTGAGTCATTATCTTCTCATCCTCATGCTGATGAATAATCAGGTGAAGTTTTGCATCCACATAACATTTCTGAAGCTTCAGTTCAAAACAGCGCTGCAGTATTGATGAAGAGAATCAAGCAGTGTTATTAAGTCTCCAAATGGTTAAAGTGGCAAGATGGCTTAACTCTTTGAAACATCTGTGCTGTGGGATGTCATTTCACTCCCAATGAAAATGTACAAAAGCCAGCTTTTCATACATTGAGGTTCGACTAGTTCTCTATCAACATCCACGTATTAATGACACTACACCAGATATTATCAGTGTTGTGTGTTCTATACAACGTGTACTCATTCCATGATCATAACATCTCAATGTCAGCAAACAACCAGGTTGCATTTCACATGTGTCTTGAAAGCCCTCATGTGCTGCAGTGGCTGATCTCAGTTTGTATTAAACTTTGATAGTTTCTTAATCTGTTTTATTTTATAACATTGAAAACATCATTTGTGTAGAGTTAATGGTGGTATTGTAAAACAGGAGCAAAAGAACAGTGCTATTTTGTTAAATAAATAATTTCAACATATTTTGTTTGTCTTTCTCGAGTATACACCTCTGATCCACCTTAAAGAAAATACTTTGGTGATTTTAGTGACACTGCATCGGTTATATTCCAAAATGTTAGTTTAGTTGTCCCAAACCCACAGTCAGCCTGTGAAAAGACTCTTATAGTGCCATCTGTAGCTTTGCAGAGCTTAGGGCCTAACCCATCTGTCTCGATGACACCTCCTGCTTCATCCGACAACGTGGGCAGGTAGCAGGGTGGCAAAGGCAATGCACGGGCCGACGCATGCCATCTGCAGTCCTACATTACTCAGTACCGTACTCTGTTGTAAGGTTTAAGATAAGTATTTATTATGTTTCTTTGTCTTTTTTTGAGTCCTTGTCTATGGTAGATTGTGGCTTGCATTCAATCAGCCCCCGGGAGGCCGCGAGACAGCCGAATGGAGCAGTTTGCCTTGTCTATGTATTCATTTGGGGTTAGGTGTTGTGCCTTTTTAGTTGTTGGTCCCTTTACAGGTAAGTATTTTTGTGGGTCAGATTGTCCTGTTTTCATCAAAACCAAAAAAGGGTGTTTCTTGGGTTTTAGGAATAGGGTCGGTGTTTTAGGACTGGGTTTTAGGCATCAAGGTTGGTTAGGTCTCAGGTAGGTTGAGACTAAGATCGGGCATCGTGGTCGGGTTAAGGTTGGGATAAGGCATCCAAAGTAGAGGTTAGGGTTAGATGTAAGCTTCTGAGGTAGATGTTAGGTTTAGGGTTAAGCATCCAGGTCAGGCATAGACAGCTAGGTTAAGTTTAGGCATCCAAAGTAGATGTTAGGGTTAGGGTTAAGCATCCAGGTTAGGGTTAGACATCTAGGTTAGGTTTGGGCATTCAAGGAAGGGGTTAGGGTTAGGTTCAGTTTTTAAATATAAGTGAGAGATCTTTCATATTTGAGTCCTAAATTTCAGGACACATCTGTAGTGGACCCTTGGATCATCGAGTCGTTCGGCCACTTATCACTAGACACTCTCACACCAAGGAAGGCCCCGTCGGGGATGATCAAATCCCCGGGGTGTGTTCCATGCCCAGTTGGAGATTTTTAGACTTTTTTGTTAGGTAAGTATTTTGGGGGCTTAGGGATAGGGTTAGTTAGAGGTGAGAATGTTGCCTGGGGAAGTTTGGTTGCACGGGCAGCAGGGAAGAGCAAGCCCCCGTCCAGTCAGCTGTCATGTATAAGTGTGTGTGTGTGTGTGTGGCTGATTGTGTGTCTGTAAGGGAGTAACAAGTGCCAAGTAGGGAATAAATAAAAGGGGAAAGGTATAAATTAATTTAATATAGAAAATTCATATAAAATATCCATGTAAAAGAGGGATGGAGCTTCAGTAGGGTGGATGATGGCGTGGGTTGCAGCCCCTTGAGATAAAAGGTCTAAATAATAAAATGGAATAAAAGTAAGCACACACATTGGAGAAAAAAAGGAAAGCTGGATAAAATGATTAGGGTAAAAGCATGCTAGGTCCGGAGACCATGAGGGAGAAACCCTGCCATAATTCCATCCATCCGACCTCCATGACCTGTCCATGGGGGAACGTGCTTTAAATAAATAAATGTAAAATATAAAATGAAAAACACCATCATGCCCTAAATTTTAGACAGGATAGAATGTTTACAATAATGCATAGTCATTAGAATATGTATGAGAAGCCATTTAGGCCAAAAATACATACTTCACTTGCACATACATGAGCACTTGCACATACATGCATACTCTAAGTAGTGTATATGCGGACATGAAGAGTACACACACACCCCGTGAAGGGCAGTTTTTTTCCCTGCGCACTCTCTTCTTTCTCTCCCTCCATCGCTCTCTTTCCCCCTCACACTTTCTCGCTCTTTCAGCGGGGATGAAGGAAAATCTCATCATCATATTTATTGATAATTATCAAAGCCATACTCCGTATAAACGGATAGGGCCACCTACAAAGTCCTTAATAGCAAGGCATCATCACGTCTTGAAGAGATATTACCCCACTAGAACACTTCACTTGGAGAATGCAGGTTTACTTGTGGTTCCTGAAGTATCCAAAAGTAGGATGGGAAACAGAGCTTTCAGCTATCAAGGTCCTCTTCTGTAATGCCACCCTTCAGTTTCAGTGCGGGACGCAGGTGCCTCTCACAGTTTTCCACGGATCGTGGTTGTGCCTGATCGTGGATTGCAGTCAAATATGCTTGTGTAGTTACTTCACTGTGCTACTTTGCTTCATGGTATACTTTTAACAGTCATAGTAACAAAGGTGTAATGTAAATATTGACAGTGGAGAGCACAAAAAAGCGTTTTACCGAAAAGATATTGTGAATCTTGGATTATGACGCAGTAGGTGCAGCAGCCCCTCACAAAAAAACCCACTAAAATATGTAATTAATCAATTAATACTTTTATTTTATGCAACAATATAGTTAAAAAGGAAAAAGGAATATACTTTTAAATGAATAATAAATGCTTAAGCTTTCAACCCCTCCCTCGATCTCCAAAAAGGGCCCAGTTGTAGTTAGACATGAGCTAAACAAAACAGCTCCATAGCTCTACTTTGGTCTAAAAGTCCACAGAAAACCTTAACCCATTGCCCTCTGGAATAGTCATACCTGCTAAAACTATCAAATATGTTTGATGATACACCTAGGCAAGCGCAAAGCACTGACTGGAAACAGGAGAATTGATTTTAGAGTGTTGATTTTCCGAGTAGAGAACAATTTGGACCAACATTTAACATGTACTGTACATGTACTGTACACACACTGCCAACACACACAGATGGCTCACATCAATGTTACACCTACATAGCATTCGCCATTGGCTCAGGGATAAACACATTTTCATTGAAATTAATGCACACTGATGAGTGATCTCATAGGCTTCTGTTGCAACAAGTAAAGCTTTATTTTTTAGTATGTAACTGTATTTCACAGCAGGATCAATTGTTGTGCGACTGCACTTATGTATTATCAACAAGCAAGTTAAGTAAATAAACTTGTGTTATGAAGCAGTAGCGGATTAAAGGAACTGTTCAACCAAAAATTTTAATTCATTCACAAAATATTTCTGGAACTTCAGAGAAAAAGCATTCAGCTAAAGTAGATGGGGACTTGTGTTGTGGACTACAAAATTGCACCCGTCACTGTGGGTGATTTGATAATGACTGAATTTTTAATTTTTTGGTGAACTGGTCCTTTAAGCCTACAAGCGAGTGCAAAAATAATTGACTTTATAAGACCTTAGGGTACACCACTACACAAGGATAGAACATTTAACTATGAAAAGTGTATGTTATGCTATCACTTGGCATGTGGTCAATAATAGGCAGAATACAGTAGATACAAAGTAGATCTGAACAAGAGAACTAGGTGGTTGAAATGACAATACAGAAGATTTGTTTTATAGCATACAAGTGCCTGCTATAACCACCAGACTGACTGACTGAAGAAACATTGTGTTATAGAATCTTGTGTTGTAAAATGACAGTTAAAGGAACCTTTGAACCTTTTTATTTCATTAACACTTTTCTGTTTAACTATAAAATGATGACAAAATTGCAGCCAATAAATGCTAGTTGATATTTTCAATTGTGGACCTCAAATTTGAGCAGTCTGGAGTACATGGAATGTGTGCCCACAACGTGATGCTGCTAAGAATGCTTATTTTTTCTCTTCCCTTTTTATTGCAACCAAATTGCAGTTAGGATTAAACTAAATATGCAGTGTTCATCAGTGTGTTGGTAGCAAACACATACTGTATGTCATATGTCCAAATAAAAATATACACACACAAGCATAATCTTTAACCAACAGAGGATCAACCAACTAACTGAATTATTAAAGATGCTAGTGTTCTGACCTGCTACTTCAGTTCTGGCCTTATGTTCTAAATTATCATCAGGAAATTGAACATAGTTTTGGATGAAATATTGTTTAATGAGCATCCTGTCTTAGAAGAAGGAAGTGTCTGAAGAGAAGGCTCCTGCCAGCCTGAACTCCTCCCTCATCAACACACAGAAGAGGCGCTGCGGAAGCGCTTTGGAGTATGGTGCTGGCCGTGGGACACAGGTACGCAACAGAATTTCCCGGCCTGCCGGAGAAGGAAAGTCAGACGTTTTGTTGCTTCCTCCAGTGTGCTTCCTGTCACGCCCCATGTCTTCTTCCAGGAGGGCAGCCTGAGGGTGGAGAGAGGGTGAAAGTATAATAACCAGCAATACAAATGTAGACAAGAAAGTTGCTGAACAGGTCTGTAAATAGTTTGAAAAACTGCAGCCTGATGCATCAGTTCAAATTATAAACTGTACTCTAGTTCACATTTATACAGTAAAAAAGCTTATTCGCTTCAAATAATTAATGAAAATACCAAAGCAAACAAACTGTTAACCAATAGTTAACGATAGTTTATTTGCTGTTGGTCTCCAATAGTAACATCTAAGTAATGTTATAAAAACTCGATCAAGTTTATTGTTAAACGCTTTTCTAGTTTTCTGATGTATGTTTTTGTTATTTTATGGCTAAAAGTTAGTCTTTGGCACAACTGATAATCAGAGGATAGTAAACATTTCATTTGAAAAAGTAATGTTCCTAACTTAACTATTATTAGCCCTATTGTTAAGTATGGCCTGCTCCACCTGGTGACGCTTATCATCAGTCACCGTCCCACTGGACTATACTAGGTGTCACTTTGGGGCTCCAAAGATGTGATAATCACACAACAGAAGTGGGTTGGACAGCTATTGTAGGTTAGGTGGACGCTGTTTGATTTTTTTTTTCCCTTTTCAGTTTGTAGCTTGACTGCAGATGTTAAACCAAGTTCCTATGCACTGTCCATCCATTATTTAGCTAGGAGAATGTACAAAATATATAAAACACAAGAGACTAATAATTGAAAAGTGTAAGGAGTAAATGCTGACATCAGTGCAACAATAAAGATAAAATAAAAATAAAGGGAAAATAATAAAACGACAATAAAACTAAATAGAAACAGTAGTATATACAATGATGTTGAGAAGTATTAAAAGATAATCTTGTACATGATGTTGGAAATACTGCATCATTAACAGTGAAAAAGTAATATTGCATATCGTAATGATATTAAGGTTTTCAGTATCCAAAGTTTTAGCTGTCCTTCCTGCAGAAGGAGGAAGATTCATAGTTTGATGGCCACTGGTAGGAAAGACCTCCTGTCGCATTTCTTGGTACACCTAGGTGGTCGCAGTTTATGGCTTAATGTGCTCTGATATGACTCTAGTGTGGTGGGCAGAGGATGAGAGACGGTCAATAATACTGAGCAGCTTTCCCAGCATCCTCCTCTCTGACACCTCCACCAAAAGACTCCAGTTCTACTTCCAGGAAAATGTCAATGTGGACACCTAGGTAATCCTCGACATTGTCCACTTTGGTTCCTTTGATGATTACAGAGTTCAGGCAGGTCCTCTGCCTCCTAAAATCCGCCACCAGCTTCGTTTGATTTTGAGTTGCAGGTGATTCAGTTTATACCACCACAACGTTGTCCACTGTACTCAGCCTCCTGATACAGCCCACAGTGGCGGAATCATCTTAAAACTTGTACAGTGTGAACGGGAAGGGAGACAGGACTGTCCCCTGAGGAGCCTTTGTGTTACTCAGCTTTGCCAAAAGAAAACTTTACAACGGAAGAAAATGGAGAAATCTTCAAATCCTCTTCAACCCCACCTCACTCTTCGACCTACTACTTCTACTACAAGAGGGTTTTTCAGCAGTGTAATGCAATGCATTATAGTTTGCATTTCAAGCAATTATTTTTCAAAATCACTTCAGCTGTCAGCATTCCCACTGTATTTTTGCAGGAAGTACAGATTTTCTAGTTTATATTCATTTCAGTAAAAAGCATTGAGACAAAAAATGAACAAAGTCTGCAAATCAAAATAATCATCTTCTTTATGTCTCATTTCAATTAAAAGAACAATATACTACCAGAACCTTTTAGTTTTTGATGTTATTGCTTTCGTGCCACTTTCCTTTGAAAAGCTTGCTTAAAAAATGCTTAAAAAAATGCAAATGCTTAAAAAAAAAGAGTTCATGTTGTTCTCTTGCCCCTGCGTGCCCTCAACAGAAGCTCTTCACTACATTACGGCTGGCCCCGATGACGTGGAGGTGTATAAATGCATGGCTGCAAGGCTGAACATCCCATGGCCTGCAGAGCAAGTGGAGACAATCAAGTCTCGCTATGATGGAAAGAGGCTGCCCAAGATAAAGAAGACAGGAAAACAGCTGCTTCCTGTCTTCCCAAAACTGGATGAGCTGGCTGCTACATGGAGAGGCAAGTCATACAGATAAGCACCCTATCCCCTAAGGCTCTCTTCTTGACTGCCTGGGGATGGATGCGCATGGGCTGCGTCAGATACTGCAGGTGGAACAGGTGGTGGCGTCTCATCTTCACCCCAACACCTCGGTATCAGCGTCAGGGGGCCTCCCTGCCCTCCAAAGCCGACCACTTTCAGTATGGTCTGACAGACGAGAGCTACAAAGTGGCCGCCCTCACTGTCCAAGCCCTGAATGCCTCCTCGCTCCTGATGGCCTATCAGGCATAACTGAAGGACGAGATGACAGTGAAGCTGGATGCAAAGCTGTGGGAAGAGATCCGCATAGTCACTGACCACTGCCTTCATCTCCATAAAGTTGCGGTCCAGGCCAAGGACAGAGCAATGGGCCTGATGGTCCAACAAGAGAGAGCCAGGTATTTAAACATCACCAACCTCGCTATGAGAGATAAAGAGGATCCCCCGTGGGTAAGGAGGCCAGCAAACCAGGCCAGCCCCCAGGATGGCAAGTGACCCACTCCACCTGCTCAGGGTATGAGGAGGAAAAAGAGGGCCGTTTGACGCACTGTTGGCAAAAGAGGAGCGGGTGGGCACAGCTCTTTTTGCCTTACCTATTCTACTCCCTCCTCCATCTCCATTCGAGGCCATGTGATAAGTAGGACCAGCTTGCAGCGGCATGCACAGCAGGGGCCAACTCCAGCAGAGACAGAGAGTCCCCAGTGAGAAGAAGATGCCGAGGGCGCAGTTAATGTTACACAATTGGAGAGTTGGATAGTCAGCCCCCTCTCGCTGAGGATAAAGGAGTGGAGTGCTTGTACAAAATCAGAATGGGTGTTGAGAACGATAGACAAGGGCTACAGGCTTCAGTTTGCTATAGTTCTATCAGAGTTCAAGGGAATTTACATTTATTCTCAGGCTCAGGGAGAGTCCACTTGTATTTTACAAGAAGAGATCCACACTCTGCTGGTGAAAAGGGCCATACGAATAGTGGGTGGAAAGGTATTATTCAAGATTCTTCATAATCTCAAAGAAAGGGGCACGAGGCATCCGGGCTATTTTAGACCTCAGGGCCTAAAACAGATATTCCAAAGTATTTCCAAATTGCAGTCTTGCTGTTTTCTTGAGCAAACAAAACTGTTTGCTGAGGCTCTGCACTTCCCATTAACACCTTAACAAAATGGAGCAAAGTAGACAAGTAATGAGGAGACAGCACTTTGAGTAAGTATTACGAGACAGGGCTATGTGGGTACCGCAGTGTAGTGTGTCTCTCAACTTGCTGTCGGAGATGAGAGAGAGTGAGAAAGCACAGCTGATACCAGTATCAAAGCTGCAGAAAAGAGTATTGAAACAATGTATAATATTCAGTATAGATACACATATGTATAAAAAAATCTATCCAATAGGACACCAATAGGAGGTTTTTATTAGTACAAGAACTAAATACATTTTCAATAAACAAATGAAAACAGTTCCTTCTAGTGCACACAGAATTCAGTTGCCCATTATGGTTATTTGTGGATTCTCGTGTGTGTGTGTGTGTGTGTGTGTGCGTGTCTCTGTTTGTTTTTTGAATGTTACTGATAGACTGTTGTACAGGTATACTGCTAGTTGGGAGGAAAAGTCACATTGCTGGTGGTTACCTCATCACTGGTGAAGTCAGCCAGCTTGACGTAAGCAGCAGGGGGGAGAAACAACACAAAATCACGGTGGGATGTCGGAAATGTACAACAAAAAGAAAGACAACCTACTTGTGTCTCAAGAGGGTCTGGGGAACTGCCCGACAGCCCATTACCTTACAAGCATTCACATACACTGTAATTCTAAAGGCCTGAGACCTAAGCCTCTAAACCTTCTTTGTTCCCAGGGCAAAAGCATTTCAGATTCTCTCAATTTCAATAATGCAAGATCTGTTTATACATGCCTGTTTATACCTGGGATAAACATGTGTCTTGGCCAATCCGAACACAAGTGGACACACTAGTGTAAACGACAACCAAGATGCATTGTGCTCCAATCAATCAAACCACTTGTCAAGGTGGTCTGGAATGCAATTCACTATATAACTTTTGTAGTGAAAATGCTAAGGACCACATACTCAACTGAAGCAACAACAACAGGTGTGTTTTTGATCACAACATTTCAACTGATTTCATCATTGAACTAGTAAAACACAACTACTACTACTGCTGCTGCAACCACAAGTAGTCCTACTACTACTGCTACCGCTACCACTGTTACACTACTGTTACTACTACAACTACTTCTACTGCTGAACAATTGCCACTACTGCTCCTCTGTCGCAGAGGGGAAAAAGCACATGGCTCATAATCCTAGTGTCACGGATTCAAGCTCATATTTTTCCAATTAATTTCCAAACATCATACAGCCATACACATGGTTGATTTGATGATGGCTCACACCTGTAGCAGTGTCTGAATGTTTTTGAATAAACTATGTTAAACAATTAGAACCTCTCCTTTTACAAATGTTAATGCCATCAGTTGTGCCAAGGTTGTTCCTAGTTAAGTAATTAAGAGTACATGTCACAAGTTAACAGTTGGAAAAACTGTGAAATTGTGGCACTCCCCTTGCCAGTTTGACAGACACTAAAAATCAAAATATTCAACACAGTAGGAATGAATTCGTTGAGCATGCGCCCTATGTACAGAGGATGTGTCCTTGCCACAGTGGCCCTGGGTTCAAATCCACCCTTTGCTGCATGTCATCCCCATTCTCTCTTTCTCTCTCCCAATTCCCTGCCACTCTTTCTTGTCCTCTCATAATAAAGCCATAAAAAGAAGAAGCAAATAAATATTCCACATTCCTCATACATAATAACTTTTATTCAACTTTTATAAACACATACTGTACACACACACTGCTGTCCAGCTCATGGGCCAAGAGGTTTGAGCATACTGCATTTAATTTTGATTGTCAAAAAAAAGTCCAGTACAAGTGCTGACACTTCAGCGTAACAGCATCACTATAGATATGCCAACCTCATGTATATAGGAAACTAATTTGGACTTCAACTTGCCTGCGAGACACCAGATCAACTGGCTGACTGGCTGACAGATTTATGACGCAGGTATAAAGCTGATAAGTTGGAGCGACCCATTTGTGCCACTAGTATTGGTTTCATTTCCAATATTGAAACGAAACCTGCCCATTTTAAAAACATACAGTAAATTATAAAACCTGTTTTTTCACATAGAGACAGACCAGCTACCTTAACCACATAATAAAAGAATCAACCCTAGTGAACAGTGTCGAAGGGAGCAGGAGAGTGAGGCTGCTTACCTTCTGCGAGTTGACAAACAGCCTGCGGATGATGCTTCCAGCTGGCCCTTGGCCAGCTCCGTTCACCAACACCTCTGGTTCTTCCAGCAGGGAGCTCACAAACCTGGAGAAAAACATCGAAAGTGATACCTGTGGCATCGATGCATCCAGTAAAATTGTCCAGTGGCACTGGGAAGTTGAGAGGTCACGGTAGACCCCCGTGCCAGCAACCAATGTCACTGTTACTCCTTGCAGATAGGTCAGTGCAAGTGATTTGCATATATATGGAGCAAAGTGTTAGTTAAAACAGAGCACTTAAGTCATGCATGCATTAGCCGACCGGCATCAGCTGTTTAACGAGTAACATCCAGTCATTTTCCCACAGGTTTTTAACATATTTTAGGCCATTATAAGATCTAAAGTTCATGAATATTATTGTTAATGGGGGATTCACTTTCTCAGCACAACCCTCCCTAAAAAAGCACGTGTCTCTGATGTAACGGGTCTATGACATGATGTGTTTTCGACTGGAATGCTGTTAAAAAATCTGCATGTATCTTACTTCTCTAGCTCTTCTCTGTCCTCTTCCTTCTCACCCTCACAAAGGGCAAACTTGGCCTTCAGTGAGCGAGCTCTGGTGATGACTGTCTCTATGGCCATCAACTGGTTAATGAAATCCTACAATTAGAGAAAGGTCACACAAACATATTGTCAGAACAGGAGCTGGACAAACTTAAACACATAAAGTATGCCCTGACTCAAACATGTTAACAAGTAAAGTGCAGTCTGTATTTGAGGATTATTTTAGTTTTTCTTCACTCTGTGGTTTGGCATAAAGGATTTGTACTAATAATCATTTAGGAATCATATGTAAGTTTTCATCTTAATCCATTTTTATGAACACATAATTTAAAAAAAATAAAAGATTCATAAATGAGACAGTCTCCAGGAGTTCTGTATCTACTGGTCCACATTCATCTCTGGCTTTGTTTGCAATTGTTATCCCCAGATGTCCTGGTACAATAAAATGACTTAAGATGTACAGTTGTGGTCAAAACTTTACATCCACTTGGAAAGAACATGTATAGCAGTCTATATGGCAGTCTTGAGATCAAATTATTTGGGACGCTTTGGGATTGTAGGACGGGTCGGTCAGCATCTCAAAGTGTCAGTTTTGAACAAGTTGGGAAACCCAGAGCATTTGTCTTATGTTAATTCTTCCCATTTTAGACCATTTGTGTGAACACAAAAAGTAAAATGGAATGGTTGGACAAAAAGTGAGGAACGTGTCAGGTGTCTCATCCTAGTCAAAATTGGCAGCATGTGGAGTTCACTTACAGTCTTGCCCGTCACTGACCTCTAACTTCTTGTAGTCATGGTTGGGAGGGTGCAGTAGTTTGCTGGCTTGGCTTGTAGCTTGCTGAATGGTCTTTTTGACTGATGGAATATCTTCTTTTGACTCTGTTTGGGAGGGAATTAAAAAGAGACAGAGGAGAGGAGAATAAAACAAAGGTTTTGTAATGACCCCCACATGAGTTGTATCACACCCTAAAATATTGTTTCAACAAAATATATACATAATTCCCACACTGTAATGTCCATATACATAGTGTCCTTCCATTAGTTAAACTTAATTATCTGTAGTCATTTTCATAAATCTACATATTTTCAGCATTTAGTTTTTTTCATCCACCTTAACAATACTCTAAGTAAGCCCAATATACCAGAAGTGTACGACCGATGTCAGTAACAACAATAAACGTTTTGCTGTCAAAAAGTGTTCAATCAACCCATTATGTCCAAAGTTTAATGAATGGTATAAGTTCCGTACACCTTCTTTCTTGCTTGAAGTGTATCCCTAGTGTGTGTGTATCTATCTATCTATCTATCTATCTATCTATCTATCTATCTATCTATCTATATCTATCTATATCTATATCTATATCTATATCTATATCTATATCTATATCTATAGATATGTATGTATGTATGTATGTATGTATGTATGTTACACTGTTGTTTGCTAGCACTGAAAGCCTGCACCTCATGCTGTTTGATGTCATGACAAAACAATCTTGACTCACCCTCCTCCTTCAACTTCAGAATACCAGCATGGAGTATGCAGGGCAGGAGACTGGAGGTCAAGTCTGCAGGTTTCTGCACCGCTAAATAGTGCAGAACCTGAAAAGACAGTCAAAACTCAAGTTTAGTTTCCAGTTCTCAGTTACATCTGTCATGTCTGCATAGACTAATATGACTCTCCACAAGATCCTTGATATAGTGCACTCTCTATTGAGAGATAGAGAGATGGAGAGATAGATATAGAGATATAGATAGAGATATACTCTCATAAATGTTCAAGTAGCTATAAAATAAAATAAGTAAGGTAGTAAGTAAAATAGAATAAAATAAAACAAAATACTAAGGTATAAAAGGTAAGTGGAACATAAGGTGCGAGAGGATAAGGTGCAGTATATTAATTGCAGGGGCAACAGTCATATCCACCTAGGAAAGGCTTTTACTGAACAGACTAAAAGATTTAGTTAAGTCATTAACTTTTTGATGTCAGTTGTAGGTGTATCATCCAGGTAAACTAAAAATTACCTTCTCGGCCTCCTTAGTGTCGTCAAAGAGTCTTCTCTGGCGGCGTGCAGGTGTAACCCTAGCTGTCTCCCATGCCTCCACCCACATGTTGCCTGGGATCTTCATCCTGGCACTAAGCTCGCCTTTTACCACTGTGTTACCCGTCTCGTCAACTATCTCCTCCACCACATAATCCCTAGGTGAGTACCAGCGCACAAAGTCCTCCAGAACACAGCCTGGGTTGGCTGCCTGTGGATAGAAGGAAAACTAATTTCACTACATGTTCAAATTTAACTGATATAAAATGTGTAGTGCTTTTACACAACATTAATGGGGAATCTGTTTTAAAGTTGGCTATCAATTATAATGAATGATTATCAGGGATAATTATTAATTATGATAAATAATAAGATCCAATTTACATTAGATTGCCTCGGGAGCACCACCCTTTAAGAAAGGGAAAAGATTGACCAATTCAATAATTCAGTCTCATAAAAAGGTACTGAACTGTCACTTTGTAACTTCTGATTAATAATTAAGACAGACACAATTAACACTAGACAGTGTTAACATACAAGATACAAGTAGGGCTTGGTGATCCTGGAGGTCTCTGTCTGAAATCTCGTGAGGTGAGATGTTACAGTTGTTGCCTCTTCTGGAATGTTGAGCTTATGAGAGTTACATACTGTTGCTTTAACTTTTGTTAGTAAAAATCATCCTTCAGTCATACACTAGCACAGGGGTCAGCAAACCTTTACTATCAAAAGAGACATTTTTGCTCCGTCCCTTGCCAGAAAAATCTGTCTGGAGCCGCAATACATATTTGTGTCTTATAATGAAGGTAACAGCCTAGAAAGTCTAAATTAGCCTTTCAATAGGCTTTAATGAGCATTCATTTATATTTTTACATGATGTGGCAACTCTGCAGAGGGCTGCTTATGCTAACAGTAAAAGGTACTTGAACTCTGCATTTCCATTTCAATGATGCCATGTTTACATAGAATACATAGAAATAGAGTAGCAATACAGAACGATATATGCAGACCTACTTAAGTCCTCTCTGTGTTTGTGAAAATGTACAAAATAAAAAGCAGCCTCATTTGATAGTAAATAAAACACATAGCGGCATCCTAGATTTAAAAACAGCTTGATAGAACAGATACAATTCTATGTGTAGGCTGTACATGTTTGCTGTCGGAGAATGCAAGAATCACTGTAGGCCTAGAACAGTGATGATAAAAAATATATATATATATATATTATTCATTTCCATGAAAAATGTCAAAGCCACAGGGAGCCACTGCAGAGCGGCAAAAGAGCCGCAGGTTGCAGACCCCTGCACTAGCCCATTTATGCACCTTTTACCCAATATTGCCTTGCTTGTTGTTAAATAAATCACATCTGCACTGTGTGTATTTTAGTGGTGAAGAATTCTGAATTTGAAAATTGGAGAGAGGTACACACTGCAAAAACACATACACAAACGACATACAAACTGGGACTACAGTCTGCTGCTGCTGTTTGATAAATAAAGCACATATACAGACTGAATGTCTGCAAGTCTGCCTGTATTACCTTAAAGGACTCCATATCAGAGAGCAGACAGGCACTCTGCATCCGGGCACGGAGGTGGGTACCTTCAGCTGATGTGCCCAGTTTGGCCAGTACTTCTGACTGCTCCTCTAACAGATCCTCTGTCATGGGAGCAGGTTCCTGAAAATCAAACACATACAGAAACAGACACACACACAGCAGCATCAGCATCAATAGACTTTCATTACATAATGTAATTTGGTTAGGCTAGAATTGAGGTTTTGGAATGGCCTTCCCAAAGTCCTGACTTGAACCCCATTGAGAACATGTGGACCATGCTGAAGAAACAAGTCCGTGCCAGGAAGCTAACAAATTTAGTTGAACTTCACCGATTCTGTCAAGAGCAGTGGTTCAAAATTCAGCCAGAGGACTACCAGAAGCTTGTGGATGGCTATGAAAAGCACCTAACTGAGGTGAAAATGGCCAAGGGACATTTATCAAAAATTAGAGTTACTGTTTGAACATTTTTGATCCAGCAGATTTGGTCATATTTTCATAATAATTTAATTATCGAACCAAACGTCATGAATGTTCATTGTGAAAAAGTAGTATGTGTTCCACTCATTCCATCACAGAAAAATGAGAGTTGTAGAAATCATTGGATCTGAAAACTGGCATGATATACATTTTCTTGTTATATACAAGTGCATGTAAACTTTTGACCACAACTGTATATATGTCATCAATGATATCATCTTTCTTGTTAGCAACAAAGTGTGTGTCCTGGTTAATGAAGGGGCAGGTTAAATTTACATTGAAGATTTGCAGCTTCTTTTTGATTGTTACAGTACATCAACAACAAGTTAATAAGTTATTTGAAAGATATTTCCTTTTTCCCAATGGTTTTCAAAATTGTAGCTCAAATCTTGAGTATTTTGACAAATTAACATAAACTTAGAGGCAATGATTAAAAAAAGCAAACAAATATCATATTAACATTTTGTGTGTTCTCAAGTTTAAAAAAATCGAGTCTAATCTAATACAGTAGTATGATCTATTCAGGCAGTAAAAATCACTAAACGGTAAAAGACGCAGAGATTCTGACCTGTGTGACAGGAACGTAGAGAGGCTCCGTAGAGTTGAGTAGAGTCGTGTTGTTGTAGGGATGCAGCCTACCCTCTGCTTTATTTTTACTTCCATCCTCATTTCCCTCAGTATGTGGAGCCTCTGTCTCTCCCTGGTCACTCAGGCACTCAAAGAACTCATCCTCACTGTCACTCCACGAGTCCCAGGATTTCCCTGGAAACGCCTCCTTTGTTGAGGTGGATGCAGGCACCCTGCGCTCACTCTCTTTGCTTCCCTCCAGCACCTTGCGAGCTTCATCTCTGGCCCTCTTCCTCTCGATGCAGCAGTTCAGCATCTATGCCCGAATACAAGCGTTTGTCAGACTACAATACTTAACATTGCTGTCTTCTTCTATCAGTAGATCATTTTACACACCACTCGTACAGTGGGCACCTTCTTAATTTAATCTTAATTACAATATTATTAAATCAAGTAATTGACAATCCATGCTTTTGAATTAGTTGTTCCATACAGATTAAGTTTATAAACTGAGATCATTTATATAGGAGAAACCATTCTTAAATCCTATTTCCTCTATTTAATCCAAATACATTTTGTGCTGTCAGAAAGAGTATTAGAGACACTTCTTAGTTAGTGGTGAGAGTGCTTTTCTCATAGTACTGACAGGATATAATTGTGCAATTTAAATGTACCCTAATATAACAAACTAAATGCAACCCCTTAATTCAACTAATTAAACAAATACAAGTCTAATGTCTAGGGAAATGAGGTAACAAAAAATTGTTGTTTTCTAAACTAACTGTGCACATACATATTCATGATCTCGCCTATACCTCCACCTAGTCATTTCTATGTCATTATGAACGTAACTTTGTCTATTGTAATCCAATTTTGTACCCTTTCTTTGGTAGGTTTACATTTGTTGTTTTTACATGGGTAAATATTGTGTAATACACAATTAGAAACACAATTCCCATTAAGATTTAACCAAAGCTACTGATTTATCTGTCTTGTTTATTGTTAAATGATTTCATCTACCTTTATATCTCAAACACACTGTGCATTTTGTATGAATGGGTACCTGGAGCTTCTGATGTAAAAGACAACACCGAAGATCAGGAGGACCACCAGCCAGTCTACAAATTAGGAAACACATGGAGAAGATGAATATGAGTGAACATAACTTTAGTAATGACTGTGAAGGTGTATCAAATATTTCTTGAACTGCTTCAATTAGTGCTTCAACTGGTGAATACCTTTCATAATAATGATTACGTGTGTTTGAATACTGAAAATAGGTGGAGATGAAATGTGTAAATTAAATCTCCATGTGAGTCAAGTGGATAAAGATGTGCTCATATCACAAAATTCTTGTACAATAGGACAGGGTACAAGGTGGTTGTTGCTATCTTCTTTGAGATGTGGATCAATTCAAATTCAATTCAAAAAACTTTATTTGTCCCCGGAGGGCAATTCAAAATCTCAAAATGTTAAACCATATCTTAGGTGCTATGCCCATAGCACTTTCCAAACAAGCCTAATAACAGCACAGGTGTGTCATACCCACCCGTGGATGAGGTAGTTGTTTTCCCAGCGGTAACGCAACTCTAGGACAAACTCCTGCCAGAGGTGGGCAACAGCCCGCAGCCCGCCATAGCTGTAGTTGACCAGACACATACACAGTGCCAGCCGGTAGGTCAGACTGTCACTGGGGGCTGACTTCATCTGGAGATATAGGTTCTGCAGAAAGCAGGGAGACCAATGGGTAAACAGTCTGGAAAAGTTTAATTCAGTACAGGAAGCAAATGTAAGGAAATACTTAAAATAAGCCAACTGTCAACTGAACACAAGGAATGCAACTTTCGAAAGAGAATGCACTGTCATACTGAAACAACATTACTAGGGTACTAACTCCTGTGGACTACTTTTCAACTTTTCTGGCAATGCTATTGTGTTCTATGTGTCACAACTGCATCTTCCTTCTGGGGGTGCTACCTGCTACTGACCTTGTGCTCTCAATTATTTGTTTGAGTTTTAATGATGATTTTAATATCTACATGGAGCATCTTCATTTTCCTGCCTGGTATATTTATCTGAACTGCAGATTTAAGAATAAACTGAATGAAAGTGTATGTTACATGTACCATTCCTCATTCAAAAGATTCATTCTTTTGACTAGATTTCACCTGGCTGGCACCTCAATCAAGTCATCACAATGTGTGGTGAAGGGGTGAACATACATCAGATTTTTTGTCTTGCTCGGTTTTTCCAGGGGCATTAGACTGTGCAGGGTTTTTTTTGCTATTCTGTGATGACTTCTCCACAGCAGCATCTGGAAAGAGATACTGAGACAGAAAAAACATATAAACACTTAACACATAAAATGAATCCATCAGTTACACATATTGACTATGGCCTCTATTCTCTATTCTAATCAATTCAATTCAAAAGCTTTCCTGGCATGAAAGTTTCAAGAAACAGTTTTGCAAAAGAAACAAGTGATAAATATTAGTACAATACACAATAACAGTTTTAGACGCAATGCATATATTGAAGGGGAAACAAAACAAAGAATGTAATTTTAAAAATATATAAATGACATGAGAAATTCTCTAAATATATGTGAATATGTACCTTTGTGCATGTGAGCAGGGGTTGGGTGTGCGTGGGCAAGATGAAGGTAGGACATAGGACTTTTAGTTTTCTAACCTAACCCACTGTTGTGTTTATTTTCTGTTAGAATAATACCATATAAAAACAGTCAGCATGAAAACCTTACCAGTAGGACGGAATTGAGAATATCAGTGTTGAGTGGTGAATCATCAATGTGTCGGTGGCGTCGGATGTGCTTTCGGGCACTGTGCACCATACTGGAGACGGAAAGTCTGGAGATGGGCACTGTTGCTGCTGGCTCAGTCAGCTTAGATAAAGCAGAACTGATGTCACTGTTTTCTGCAGGGGGAAATACAGTTATTTACAATAACAATCAATTACATCAAATTTTTTTTATATATATTTTTGGGTATTTGTTCTGCACATGCATATTGTATTTCTGGAACAACAGGATTTAGAGTTGTGGTATTAAATGGCTGTATGTAAAATAAACAACGGTGAAAGACAGCACAAGAATACGCTTCAGAATATGGTATGAGAACAATGCCATTCATTCCAGTGTTGCCAGTACCGCCAGTATACTGACCTTTGCCCTCCTCGTCACCCAATCCTCTTCCCAGAATCTCTTCTGTAGACTCCTTCCTGCAGCAGAGCTTGAAAAACTCTGTAAGAAAGTCACCTGCATGGGAGAGGAGAATGGGTCAAGTCTTTAATTCTTTTTTTTTTTGGGGGGGGGGGGGGGGGATAGTGACAGCTGAGGAGAGAAAGAAAGGGAGGTTAAGAGATGGGATGCAGCAAAGGGCCTGGTCTGGGTTCACACCCAGGTGCATGGTGCCCGTGCCATGTAGGTGAGCTACCACAGTAAGCTGAGTCAAATTCCTTCAACATTTTTTACACTGCTTATAAAAGCCGGACCAAAACCCTCTGCAAAGACAAAAACCCTCTGCCTGAAGTCCTACCACCATCACGAAATGCTTCAAGCTGTCATCTCCTGCCTCCCTATCTCAGTGGACCAACTTCATTAGCAAACAGTATATACCAAAAAGCTCTACAGACAACGCCATTGTCATTGCCAGAAATTGGCTGTAAGCCCATCTGTCCCTGGAGATCTATTTGAAGTCAATTTTGCGACAGCTGAATCCAATTCCTTAATTTTCAATTCTGTCTTACAAACATACATCCTTAAAAGAGTCCTCAGTACACATAATAATTCTTAGTTTTGTCAAACAAAGCATCAGCATCCTCTGAGTAGTCCGAGGAGTACAATTTGGAGTAGAATGTGAATACTTCTTTTTCTATGCTCCTCGAGTCTTTGCATTCGATTCCATTTATCTTTAGACTTGTTGAGTTTCTCTGCTGTATAGTTTTTTCTAAGTTACTGAAATACGAGAAATTCTTCTCTCCTGATTCAATCCATTTCGCTTGTGACCTTACAAAGGCACCTTGTGCTCGCTCAAGATAAAGATCTTCCAACTTTGCTTGTAACTCCATCGACTTGTTTTTTTTCCTGATTGCTTAGTTCTGATTTGCTGCAATGCTGATTTAAGTTCCTTGGTATGAATTATCATAAATTCCCTAATTTTGGATTTACCAAATTCCCATTTATTAATATTACCTTCAATTAATACATAATTTTCAACATCCCTTATTAATATTCTAATCTTATTCAAATAATCTTCATTAAATAACAATCTGGCATTAGATTTTCAATATCCTGTATTTCTGTTTACCCTCCTTGAGTTTTCTTAGATAAGATCTATAAAACAGCGACCCAACAAAGGCGCTTTGGAGATTTTAGATTGTGAGGTACAGCTCATTGTATTATATTATTTACATTATTATATTATAATATTATATTAATAAATGCCTTGAAACAAGACAGGGTCAGATAACTGATCATTACCACTTACCACTGCAAAGAGAAAAGTCATTAAACAGGATGCTTTGCATTTGAAAAAATATCACCTCATTGCCTATTTTTTCTCATTGCCTACCACCAAGGGATAACGAGGGATTGATCTTACCAAGTAAACACTGAGGGTTTTCGGCTGTCCTGACTCGGACTGACCAGTGAGGAGATTGGAGAGGGTCGAGGTCACTGTTGGGTCACACAAACAGAGCATATTGTTAATGAAAACTATGACATAATGTTTATCAACATTTCCATGACAAAGACGAGACGACCGCTAGATGTCACTGACGTCATTAAATATTTACTGTGACTATATCAACATGCAATATCATTTAACCCTATTATCGATGATAAAGATTTCAAACGATAAAAATTTCAAAATCTCTCATTATTTTCGTTAATGAAAAAGCAGATGAAATAATAGAGATTGTTCTTCTTTTGTTTTTCTTTCAATGGAGCAGTTCCATTTCCTCTGTGCTGCATGCACCATCAGGACGACACGGGCAGCACCCAGGCAGATGTGTGTGTGTGTGTGTGTGTGTGTGTGTGTGTGTGTGTGTGTGTGTGTCTGTCTGTCTATCTGTCATATGCAGGGGAAAGCCAACGTGAATTTGATGTGATATTGGGCAGGTTTGTAGGCTACTGTATAATGTTTCAATTAGCTAGCTTTATTTAAAACAGCAGTAGGAGCTTCAGTTTAAAACTAGCAAGCTGATCAACTAAAAGCCCTTGCAGTCACAAACAACAGCACCTATCTCTGAGCAGCTAACTTATTTGGCATGTGTTTGGTGAGAATGTTGGGATTATTCATCCTTCACATAACTATCAAAATGTATTTGATTTGATTTACAAACTGATGTTAGCTACTGTTGCTCTCTGTTAGCGGGACTGAGATTTTTTTTAGCAGTGTATTCAGCGACAGGGAAGCGAGGATGCTCCTTTCACTGACACGCTTAGCTGTATAATGCTAATCGATCTTACTGATTGATGCCCACAGGTAAAACGGGTATTTATCAGGCTGTTGGAAAGTGAGGTAACCACTTGTCCGAGGTGAAGGCCAAACAGTGAATCCACCGCTCTCCGTTCGAAGAGGGACAGTTTGTTGCAGCCTTTGGAGGGTGAGCAACCCGCAACCCAGATCGATACGATCACAAGACTACACGCAACAAGCTCTCAGTAAACTTTTAACGTCAGGTGATTCAACTCAATTCTACTACAGCAGTTGACTTGTAGTTGCTTGTAGCAACTTTGTAACATTTTTCCATGCTGTTTGGGCTTTAATCTTTTTCTATTGGCTGTGTGGTATTACATTATTAAAGAGCATAAAAGATCTTCTGTACATTCCCCATATCAGGACAGGACTGATATGTCTGTACAAGTAAGATTAAACGTTATAGTCTTAACTGGCAATTACAAGAATGCATAAGTAAGTGTAACAAATAACTTTCTACAGGGATTAAATAAGTAATGCAGTCCTTTTTATAAACGCAACGAGTAATGTGTAATGCATTACTTACACAGATCATGACTGCTCATCATATGATGTGGCTGCTGCAGTGTTAATTGATAATACAGAATTAGACTGTCAGAGTCGATAAATATTTCCCTCAGTTTAGGACACACCTAATGGCCATAGTGCTACTACAAAGCATTTTTCTTAAATCTTATTCTCAACCTAGTTTTAGCTTGCATGCTTTTAGTTTAAAAGGGGCAGAGTTGTAATAGGCACAGTATTTTTCAAGCAAACATAAAAGCAGGGCGTTGTTGCAGCGGGATTCAGAGACACTCTTACCTGTAGACATCATTATCCACAACTATGCCTTCTGTCAAATGAGGCCAAGTGGTTGCAAGATGAAGCTCACTATAAACAGCCAAACACAAAGCAAATAATCAATTCTGTTTTGCAAAGACACAATACATATCATCATAATAAGATACAATCATCAAGTAGCAATTTATTCATATGTATTTTGTGATGAACAGTTTGTATTATTTGGTATAAACATTGCAAATGGAAACACAGAAGCATCCAAAATGCTAAAACCCAACAAGGATCTCACTGACATCAGGAAGGCATAACACATTTAAATATGATATATGTGATAAAGTTCTCATATCCCCTGCATACACTGTGCAGAATTGAAATGTCATCAAAGCCCAGTGAAACAGTAATTTCAGTTTTGTAATGCCTTTACCTGATTGGCTCCTCACAGGCTCCAAATGGAAGTTTCCCAAACTCCACCGCTCCCACCTCCCCTCCAAGGAGTGTGTCAAAGTCTATCAGAAAACCAATTCAATTATGCAATGTTGCAAAAAACTACAGTCATCAAAAACTGTTGTGTTTATGAGTATTTTTGTGTAACAAGGACCAGACCAGAGAGGTCACCAAGAGGTCATGATACAGGAGCAAAGCATTCACTGGCTGAGATTGGGCACAATACTCTCCCTATTTACTACCCAGTTCACATTTACTGTATATATTTTTTCTTTATATTAAGTGAAGCGAAACATAACAAGTAAGATAAGACAAGACTCAACATGATACACTCGGAGACATGACAAGATTATTGTACTTGTTTTTTACTTTGATATCTTGAACCCTGTTGTCAAAATGACAATACGTGATAAATGAGATTATACTGTAATGTGTAACCACATCACCCTCTGTTCTGTTCTGTATATCTTACCTGGAGGTTGTTGTGGCCATGAATGCTGTTGCCAGTCCTGAAGAATGTAGGTAAAACGAATAGCAATGATGACTGGAGGTAGAGGTGACAGGGAACAACCCTGAGGAGAAACAGAAACAGAAAAAAATAAGCTATTGTGACATGATCTGCATTAAGTGGTCTGTGCCATTTATGCTTGGCAAATGACGGTTCAGCCCTGAATGATCAACTGTTCAAGGAACTGTGAAACCAAAGAAAAAACTAAAAACTAAGCTATAGTAATGCAAAATATATCTTCCATCATATAATGCAAGATTTTGGTTGGTTCGACTCCCAGCCCCTGCAGTCTAAAGGTTGAAGTGCCCTTGGGCAAGCTACTGAACCCCAATTTGCCTTATTGCTCCCCAACACTCTTCCATCTGTTTGTAAGTGTGTATGAATGGCTATTGCTCCTGGTGAGCAAGTGGCCCCTTGCATTGTAGCCTCTGCCACCAGTGTATGAATGTGTCTGGGTGAATGGGTGAATGCTGACTTGCATTGTAAAGCGCTTTAAGTGGCCATTAGGGGTACACTCACACTAGGCAATCCGTAGTGCCCAAGCATGTTTGTTTTCCGGGTTTAAGGACTACAGACTACACCGCTCTATGGCTACATTCAGATCAAATCCAGCACTGCGGCAAGATCGCAGGTCTTCCCATTCATTTTAATGAGGGTAGTCTAGTTTGGCTGCGGCGGTGCTGGCCACAAGGGGTTTTGGCAAAAACCCAGCCAGCAGCGAAAAAGTTGAAACAGGTTCAACATCTGGAGAAATGCAGACTGACGTCAACATATGGTGGCCAATCGTGTAAGCTGGCGATCAGACTTCCACCACAGTGGATTCTAACGTCATGTGTCATGTGTATTCACTCAGTTTGGCATTTTGCACCAGTTTCAAACGTATCTGTGGATGCCGATGATTACCATAGGACCGGCATGCTTAACATTTTCTGGCAGAGGTATGACCGAAGATCAGAGGCAGAGCAGAATGGGTCAGTAGCAGGACATGTTATTTGGCATGGGTAAATGCTATAGAGGGAACACAACAGACATTTCTCTCTGAAGCACCATGTTTCACTTGTGATCACTAGGTTTGGTCTTATGTCCCAGTTTAAAAATACACAGTAATAATATGTCCCGCATCCTGGTTGTTTACTGTTATTTTTAATCTGTTGATGAGGACAAACGATCACTAGTAGGACCAGCATGGTATTAGCATCTCCTTTCGCCAAACTGATCAATGGGGGGTTCCCAACATGTCACACACTGGGACCATGGAGTGCCAATCCCACACCGCCGCACAAACCTGGGGCATTTTTCTGAGGGTTGGAACATAGGTGGACTGGTAAATCGAGAGCTTTGATCTATCTCAGCTCCTTCTTCACCATGACAGTCTGTTGCAGCGCCTGCAGTACTGCTGACACCGCACCAAACCACCTGCTGATCTCACACTCCACTTTCCCATCATTCGTGAACAAGACCCTGAGATACTTAAACTCCTTTCCTTGGGGCAGGAGCTCATCCCCCAGCTGGAGGGGGCAATCCACTTTTTGCCAGCAGAGAACCATAGTCTCAGACTCAGAGGTGCTGACCCTCATCCCAACCGCATCACACTCGGCTGCAAAACCGCCCCAATGCTTGCTGGAGGTCACAGACCAAAGAAGCAAACAAAATCACGTCATTTGCAAAGAGCAGAGATGCAACTGGCAACTCTGGCGGAGTCCAACACCCACGGGAAACGTGCTTTACTTAGTGCTAAGTATATGGAAACAGCTCTCATTGGGGTTATACCGGGACCGGATAGCCCGTAGCAACGCATACTCACACAGTGACCCCCAGAGTACTCCCAGGGGGACACAGTTGTAGGCCAGGTTGGGCAAACTTCCATGACCCCCCTGCAAGACCACGACCTGTTCCACGACCAGGATGGAATACACATTGTTTCTCCTGAATCCGAGGCTTGACCAATCGGTCAAAGGTTCCTTTCCAGCACTCTGGGATAAACTTTCACAGGGAGGCTAAGCAATGTGATACCCCGATATCCTCAAAGTGCTCTTTCCAGCCCCCGACAATAGCCCCTGTCCGGGTCAGCAGTTCTCCTCCCCCTAAATAATTTCTTCAGTGAAAATAAAAATGATGACGCAAAAATGTTCAATCCAAGGAATCGAGAATCATATCACAATCGTAATATTGGTCAAAATAATCAAATTATTTTTCTCCTATATCGTGCAGCCCTAGACCTGATGAAGTTAGTCTGATTGATACTCATTTGTTGCCAAAACCCTACTGTGACTATCTTAAAGGGGAATTACCACTCAATAACCACACATTTTCTCATGACATTTCTGATATTTCTTGTGTGTTTGTAGACATAATACCATTTTTACAACATGATAGTATGTTGTGAGTGTCTCTAAATTACAGTACATATCCTCTCTATTTTCAGGTCATTCAGCTGTTCGAGCTGGATTATGGTACTTTTACATACAAATTAAAGTTTTTACTATTCAAACATTGCCAAACACTACACATCAGTTTTCTAATATGTCTTTCTTCAAAGCACTTACTATTTTAGACTTGAAGATGTCAAGCAGGCCAGACAGGTGATTGTACTGGCTTGGCACCTTGCGAAGGTGGACCATCTCAAAGTCAGTGCGTACTCCTGGTCCCTGGCACTCTCCAGCATACATACGCCTCCACTTTTGCTGAATCTGTACAAACATGGGCACCTGGCTGAATGCACAAGATAAAGAGGAGCAGGTGTTACTATGAAGAATGCAATGCTTTTTCTCTATTATTTTTCACATTTTCAAACTGAAAGTGGCCACGACTGCAATGTCTCTTATAATCACACATTTTCACACAGCAAATTTAAAAAGCAAAAAGGATGAAACACTAGAACCCTTGTTTGGTTACCTCAAACCTAATAATATTACTAATTATCAAATAATTACTGAAAAAATGTAATCTAATTAATTCCAAGCTTTGTGATTAATCAAAATTAATCGCATATGCCAATATTTGCCGTAAGCATTTAACAATATTTCAATACAAATGGATTTTTGGTAGATGAGTGAATCAATGAATAAATGGACATTCTAAACTTTAAAAGGAGGCGATATTTAAGCTTGGAGTATTCTAATGGTTAGAAAATTCTGGTTCAAATTTTGGTGATTACAGAAAGCTGTGCGAATCAAATTTACTTTGTAGCATGGCCTCTTAACTTCGTCTGAGTGGGAAAATCTAAAGATTTGAGACGCTGACACATTCTGAGTCTGGCTGCCCAAAACATACAGCTTAATGCTTGTCATTGTATGTTTAATTGCCATTACATACATTGTAGGAAATTCAGAATTGTATTGATTTATAGATTATAAATTTAAAGTTTCTCTGAAATTTAGTCTGCTATAACCTATAAAATAAAACTAACTAATTAGAAGTTCCTTAAGCAACATACAAACAAAACAAAACAAATAAATAAAACTGAGCGATGAAGGTAACTCACCAGCCACTGTTGGCCAGAGAAATGGAGATGGAGCTAAGAAGCAGATTGCATTTGGACTCGCTGATGATAGCCTCGCAGTTGGTTCCAGGAGTAATGACGACAAATTCTCGTATACCATACCTGTCACCAAAGACACAAACACAGCAGAAAGCACAATTCAGCATCACACTCTTCTCTGCTTCACTATCTTTCCACACCTGGTCTACCAACCAGTTTGCATCTCTGAAGTGTGGTATATCCTTATATTTTGTCATAGTTGACATTAGCTTAATACAGTATTTAATGATACACTTAATGATGCATAATGCAATAAGCAAGCCATGATCTAAAATAAGTAAGATTCGGCATAATCTACTGATCTGCTGCATGTAAATGATTTTGCAGTCTCTGAGTGCTGCCAAACAATATTTTGTTGTATGACTACAATGACAAATAAAGTGTCTTATACCAAAATACTGTATAAGGAATGACTGAACAGAACTCACCATCTAACCAGGCAGTGGGCTCGAGGGGGGAAGTCATTGTTCATACATAGAAGGTCCTGCATTGCCAAGGGGAAGGCATCTGGACACAAGATCAAGAGTTGTATCAAACAAAATAACTGATGCTGGGTTGACTTCAGATGCCTGGGTGTATATATTTCATGTATTCTTTCACATTTCAACTTTTACCTAGTACGATCATAACAACGATCATCAGTTAACATTCACTATGATTTAAGCACAAGGAAAATAAAAAATGCAAGGCGTTAAGGTATTATGCTTCTAGATGTACCACATACACACTGGATTAACAATATACTGTAAATATTAAGTCAAAATCCAACTCCTAAAACATTGCCATCATCATGAATTCAACTTATTAGGTAACCTATATATTATGGCGCATTTAGACATGACTGTACCTTCCTCAAGCGTGTCCTGTCCATCGTCCTTCTCACATTCTTGTTTCAGGAAGTAGTGAGTGATGAAGAACTTAAAGTCAGCAAAATTAATGTCCTGAGACTTCTCCCCCCAGGTGCCACTGGTGTATATACCCTGTGTTAAAATAATGCAGCATCATCACAGACAGAAGGTGAAGAACTGACTGGCAACATACTGTTCTCTGGTGTTACTCAGCACAATACCTTCCCAAGGGTAGATTTTCCTGCAGAGTTCCCAATCAGCTTCCAGTCATTCAGCACTTCCTCGACTCTGGACACAAACCTTTAAGTAGATATAAAGAGCTTTGCTGTCAACGGCAGGTAGTAGTTGGATATACACAATATCCTACTTTGCCGTTACTGTATAACTGATTTTTATCGAGGACATGGACATAAGGTAACTTTGCACTGAAACAATTAGTCCATTAACTGATTAATAAGAACATAAATCAGCAAATCAGTTCCAAAATGAGAAGAATCACTAATGCCTTGGTCACACCTGACATCTTTCAAAGCTGTCAGATCACTATACTATTCACACTACACAATCCTCTGTCTTGTACTCAGGAATCTTGCAGTCTTTGTGGTTTGCACACTACATGACTGATCAGTGACAGGTCATCACACATGACAAGATCACACATACGAGACGTCACACAGGCATTATGCTTTCCAAGCAGTCCAAATTGTTTGTGCAGATTTGCAGCAAAAAAGACGAGGATGAAAAACAAATGAATATAGTCTGGAATGGATTACAATGCCTGGCAACATGGATTATTTTCTAAAAGTAGAAACGCCTGCTTGTATTGCAACAGCGACATGGTTACAAATACTGAAAAACTTGTGTGTATGCTGATGTATTCTGATAGAAACTATATCATTGTGCCTGCTCGATACAAAAAGATGCATGATAAAATGTCAGAGAACTACAACAGATGACAGAGGAGAAGAGGAAAGAGGGAGAAAAGGATGATGTAGCTTATTCAGGACTCCAATAATTAATACAAGTACAGCCTTCCCTATACATAGGCTATACTTGGGCAGCCTGCACAGGTATATTAAGACCTGCACAGGCAGATAAAATCCAAATTCCTGACCTGAGGCCACATGCCGGTCCCAAAGTCCACACAATCGGTACAAATACACAATTGTAAAATGAGAACAGTAACAGGCTGTACTTTGTTGTAGGCTGGTAGATATGTGCATGAGAGGTCCTGCTCTCTGAAATCTGCTGAGTACCACAGAGGAACTTTAAGGATTAAAAAACAAATACAGAAATGCTGCGCCAAGAGGTGCCAGGGTAAGCTAGCGAGTGCGAGTGAATAGGCCGAACATACTAATCAGTTAAATGTAAACGTTAACGCTTTTTATTCAGAAAACCCACAGTTTTCACATCTGCTTGTGTTTGTTTACAGGGCAGAACCGCCACATTCAATATGGCGGCGACGTCGACGTACGGTCCAGCGAGTCAATGCGTATATATGTCTGTGCCTGTTGTCACCGCGATAGACAGTCAGTAAAGCATGACAGGGACAGAAAGGATAGCTGAGCACATGTTTGCTGGGACTGTGTAACGTTTGCCTTAACTGGAAATTTTAGTATAGAGTGATTAGCCTACCTTTCCCACTCTGACGCGGTGGTGAAGTCGGTGATCTCAAACACCTCTGACTCGGGCTGGAAGAGAAAGAAAGAACATTAATTCAATTCTTTAACATTAGGTTGACCTCCTGTATTAAGTTAATATGTTTAAAAAAAACTAAAACTTACATCGCTGTCAGCAGCCATGTTCATATCCTGTTTATCTTCTTCTTCTTTCTCTTCTTTCTTCCTGCCGTCCAGACGCTGCGCGGTGCTACGCTGCCCCCCACAGTTCAAAACCTGAAGCTCAGCGCTACTGATGTGCACAACACACAAGTCAACAAACACAACATTTGGTCTGTAACCTACATTTGGAAAACAACTTCTAATAATTTATTGAAAACATTGCCCTATTTTCTTCTTTGAGAATGATTTCAACTGTATTCATGGTTAGTAGAAGAAGTTATATATTCTATATCATATAATCAGAAATGTAATATATTCCATTATGTGGCAAATATATTGAAATACATTTTGAAAAAAAAATCTAAATGCGTTAAAGTTCAAAATTGATCTTCATATTACTTACATATACTATACAATATACAAAACTATGTGTATATACAACGCTGCCAAATATAAATGCATATATAGTCTATGTAGTATTATAACAATCAGATGTTCTCGTCACATTCTCTCTCTTCTTCCTCTTCACTAGAAATGACGCATCTCACTCATTTCAGATGCCTTTCTGCACACAGCCCTCTACGTGCTGGGCAGGTTTGGAAGTATTAGGGGGTGGAGCGTCAGGAGATTGCATACAATGCATCCTGGTACATGTAGACAGGCTGTGCAAGCAGGAAAACTCTAATAACCCAAATTTCTCTTTCAAGACACCATGCACTGGGGATTTAATTGCCTCAATTAACTACATTAACCACCAACACTGATTGGGATATCCACATAAAACATGGCAAATTTCTCCTCTAATGATAATCCTTTTATAATCAAGTGAGTTCCTTTTTTACAATATGTATTTTTTACAATTTCTGAAGCTATAATATAAATCAACTACATTAGCTTACATTGTAATATTTATTCAAATATTTATACAGTTGCTTTTATGTTCCTAATTAAATGCTGAAGGCATTCACACAATTGTTCTTCTTGTTTCATTTTAACACTTGAGATACATTACAATCCACTTAAACAATAAGTTATCAAGTAAAATGAATGACATTTTTTATCTGATTTAATCTACTGCATAAGCACTGGCATTGATACTGACCTTATTAAGCAGATCATGTATTGACCACATGCGACTCAGCATTAAATTAAGTTTTCTGCCTCACAGTCTGGCAATCTTGATCTAAAAACATCTGTCCTTTGTATTTTATTAAAAATATTTACATTTGACAATAATATGTAAACCTACATGTACGGTACACAAACAGTAAGCCCCCCAGTATGTAGGCTATAGTAATATCACAATATGACAAATGTAGGAGTTATAGCACTTTAATCAGAGGAAAAACTATAGGATGCAAGATACACCCTTAGAATTAGGAGGGCCTCAAGGAACACTGGATTTTCAAGAAAACCTGCCTGCTTAGGGGGTTCCTGGAGTTCCTCCGACAGCTCAATTTAGAGGAGAGGTTAGAGGAACTTCAATAACTCAAAAGAAGTACCTGGGGGAATCTTATTGAAAGGGCTCCTGGAGGCTCACAATTGATAAAAGAGGCTACAGAAATCGGTTTGATGTTTAAATTTTCCAACTGTTCATACCCCTGCAGCTGCTCCTTTATAAAAAAAATAAAAGGCAGCAATGCAGTATGTGTGAGCTTTCAACAAACCTTTAAATATTTCACATATTTTATACATTATGGGCATTATCAACTTTTAACCAGGCAATAGGAATTACGCTCTTTGACACTTATTATTTTCACAAGTAGCTCAAATGTAATCATCAACCAAAAGTCTCATGACTACAGAATGAGAGGTAAAACTGGGGCTCAGGTTTAACACAGAATGCCCCTCACACAAACTTTCTAAACCTACTTCTGGTCTCCCACACCACCTAGTGGCTTTAACACAGAATATAACGGGAAAAAAATCCCTAAACTTCTGTCATCAGGATTAATTTCCAACTAGTGACATAAATAATCAGATAGGTTTATGGACATTGGTTAAGAGGCACCTGTGGTAGCAAGGGATAACTGATTTAAACTGCAGCCAGGCCAAATTAAAGTGCCTGTATTCAGGACTAAATAAACGACAAATTAAAGGAATCTAAAAAAAAAATTTCTTTCGATAATTCTGTCCAACATATAGCCTACAGTCGACAAGCACACATTATTTGCACCTCTTACTGCTACGAATGCTGAGATATTTTAGGTGAAGCCTTAACACCATCTAAAACCCACTCAAATATGTGAACCCTTTAATCTGTTTGTGAAAATCCAGACAAAGAAGATTTATTTACATCTCAACAACACTGGACCAGATCTCCTTAAAAAATGTATTATGCTTAATCTGTTCAAATCCATTCCACATTACCCCAGCAAGGTGAAAGATTTTTAAAATTCAGATTTGTGAAACCTTTATTGTGAAAAGACAAAGAAACACTGTCTGTGGCCTACTGAAAAGGTTGGTCCAAATCCCAGTTCCTTACCAGACTTCTGTCAATTACAGGCAAGCAAAAGAGAGAGAAACCAGAAGAGAGTGTGCTCGTTTCTTCCAAACGATGACTGAGGCAGAGTTATACACAGTGTACAAGGGTGTCTATGTGCCCACACTCCTGCACCCCCAGCACAGTCTGAAATACTACGAGGACTTTACTTTTCGCCAAGATGATATCATCGTTGCAACGTATCCAAAGTCAGGTGAGTGTCTCACACTTTCATGATAGGTTTTCTCCCTTTTGTACATGTACGTGATACAAAAGTGAAAACCTGAAAGAGAAATCCAAGCACAACCTATTTGTTAATGGGCCTACCCATTCCCCATTCACTGCTTTCCGCTGGAGCTTGTTTGTTTGCTTGGATCTCCCTGTGTTCGGTGGGCTGTTCGCTTTATTTCAGTGTCACCCAGGCAGAGGTGTGCCAAATGATTATTTAACAAGAAGTCATATCGTCCTCCTAGTTAACCGACTAAAGTACGACTGTAAAATGCCAGGTCAAGCCCGCCTCCACTCCGAAATCACGGTAATGCAGTCCCAGAAAAGAATTCAAAATAAAAGCACCAACCTATGAACGAAATTGGCAATTTCACATGAATTCAGTCAGTCAGTCTGTTAATTAACTGTTGAATTATTTGAACGATTAATTAATTAATTCATTGAGCATTTAAGGAATTAATTCATTGATTATTCACGTAAATCATTTTATCAGCCTAATGCTGATCACATTGAGGCCTTAGCAGATGGAGGCCATGGCATTTCATCTGTGTGAATAATTAGTCCAACGTAAAAATGAACATAATATCAGGAGCTTCTGATGAGGAATTTCAAAACAAAAGCCCACTTAATAGTCAAATATTTTCAATATTTCCCTCACATTCAGATTTACGTTTAAGAAAAACTACCTGTTTTCACAGACTAATTTGACTTCAGATGATAGTACTCCACCTCAGAGAGTCACTCATATAATAACAGGAAGTTCTGATGTGGAATTTCAAAATTAAAACCCTCTAAAATGTCAAATATTTTCAATATTTCCCTTTAAATTCAGATTGATATTTCAAGGAAACTACCTGTTTCCACAAACATATTTTACATCAGACTAATAGCACTCCTCCCCAGAGAGTCACTCATTTAATACAAGGAAGTTCTGGTGTGGAATTTCGAAATTAAAGCCCTCTGAAATTTGAAATATTTTCAATTTCAGACGGCTTTTATTTTGAAATTCCACATCAGAACTTCCTGGTATTTTCAAATCTGAATTTGAGGGAAATATTGAAAATATTTCACATTTCAGAGGGCTTTAATATTGAAAGTCCACATTAGAACTTCCTGATATTACACGAGTGAGTCTCTGAGGTGGGGTACTATCATTCTGAACTGAAATTAGTTTGTGGAAACAGGTAGTTTCGTTGAAATATCAATCTGAATTTAAAGGGAAATATTGAAAATATTTGACATTTCAGAGGGCTTTAATTTTGAAATTCCACATCAGAACTTCCTGTTATTATATGGGTGACTCTCTGAGGTGGAGTACTATCATTCTGAATTAAAATTAGTCTGTGGAAACAGGTAGTTTCCTCCTAATACTAATCTGAATTAAGAGAGAAATATTGGAGATATTTTTAATTTAAGAGGGCTTTAATTTTGAAATTCCACATCAGAACTTCCTGATATTATATGAGTGTAACTCTGAGGTGGACCACTAGCAGTCTGAACTGAAATTAGTCTGTGGAAACAGGTAGTGTCCTTTTAATGTAAATCTGAATTCATATGGAAATATTGACCTTTTTTATACTTTTAAGAGGGCTTTTATTTTGAAATTCCACATCAGAACGTCCTGGTATTATCTGAGTGAAACTCTGAGGTGGAGTACTATCATTCTGAATTAAAATTAGTCTGTGGAAACAGGTAGTTTTCCTTTAATGTAAATCTGAATGTGAGGGAAATATTGAAAATATTTGACTATTAAGTGGGCTTTTGTTTTGAAATTCCTCATCAGAAGCTCCTGATATTATGTTTATTTTTACGTTGGACTAATTATTCACACAGATGAAATGCCATGGCCTCCATCGGCTAAGGCTTCAATGTGATTGGAATTAGGCTGATAAAATGATTTACGTGAATAATCAATGAATGAATTCCGTATATGCTCGATTAATTAATTAACAAATCATTCAATTAATTCATCAATTAATTAACTGACTGACTGACTGAATTAATGTGAAATTGCAAATTGCATTCATAGATCAGTGCTTTTATTTTGAATTCTGTTCTTACACTGCATTACTGTAATATATAGTATATACAGGCACCACAAAATAACTGGGGTCTAGTTTGACCGGGGTTTTCGGAGTGGAGGTAAAAAAAATAAATAGTATACTATTTAGGTGAATATTTTGGTGAACAGATTCCCATGCGTGCCTCAGTTTTGTATTTTATCTCATATGTATGTATTTTTGTTTTGGATAATTCATTTGCAGGCACTGTAATTAGATCTAAAGCTTTCCTCCTGCCTCGCTCTTCTTCCTACCCAGTCTTCCTCCTCTCCTTCTTCTCTGTCTGTCCGACTCTACTGTAGTCATTATTCCATATTAGCAACAGCTTAAATTTGAAAAAACCTTGCCAGGAAAAGAGAAAAATATGAAATGTAAAAATACTAAAATACACTGGAGGGGGGCTTTAAAGGCAAGGACAACCACTCAAATATTAAAACAGGACAGCAAAGTACATATGAAACAGGACAAAATCCAAAAGGGGGTGCTAGGGTGCCATCCAACCTGTCCCACATGACAAAGAATCATATAGACCTTCATTGAATAAGACTTTATATTTTAAATGAGCAAGCTAAATATTACACAGTAAGAGAGTAACATGTTTAATACGCAATAAAAATACCCAGATTAAAAATGTTTTACGTTGTGTAAAGTTACTGAGAGGTGAGGTAGGCCTATTTCCGGGCCGGGCGCAAAAATCTTTGGCCATAGCTCCTCGTTATAATTTGTACATGTGCATGTACAAAGCAAAGTAGGCTACATATAAAACAGGACAATGATACCCAAAACATACATTAAAACGGGACAGCAAGACTACATATAAAACACTTAAAAGCAAGGGAAACAATACTGTAGGCCAGTGATCTTCATTATTTTTTCCATGAAAGCCACGCTAGCAGGACAAAGTCAATAGGAGAGCGACTTTTACCACAAAGCACCAAAAGCCACCCCAAACATTAAGCACCTGCCTACTAATTTGTCATTCCACAACAAACAGTATTTAATGCAGCCAATACAATCCTAATTAAAAACAGGCATACCTTAATACTGGGATGAGCAGTGGTGGTCCTAGCTTGCATGATGCCCTGGGCGAACCTCACCTTCAGCGCCCCCCCCAAATAAAAAGACAGAAAAAAAAACCTCATACACAAAATAACTTTTTACTAAACTAATATTCACAATATTATTGTACAATATCAGTCTGTTGTTGCGAGCACCATCTTCTTCGCTGTGGTGTCTTGGGGTGCGGGCATCAAAGCAAAGGACGCTAACAGACTGAACAAACTCATCAAGAAGGCAGAGTCTGTTGTTGGCTTTAAGCTTGTCAACCTGGAGGAGGTGGTGAAGGACAGGGTGCTGGCAAAACTGCTGGCAATCATGGACAATGTCTCTCACCCCCTCCACAAAACTCTGGACAAGCTTAAGAGCAGCTTCAGCAACAGACTCATTCAACCCCGCTGCCTAAAGGAACGGCACAGGAAATCATTCCTACCTGGTGCCATCAGACTTTATAACGCTCACTCCATAACACACAAGTGATGCTCTTTAAATGCTCCAGAGGTCTGCCAAACTGGCAACACTGCAGTGAGTTCGGGTAGGTCTGAGCTGGTTCCATGTTTGTAGCCTATACTGCCATCTTATCTATGAATAGCTTAGCTGTTTTGAGTATTTTTATGTGTATTGGCTGCGTTATATAAATATTAGCTGCCATGCAAGCCACAAATTAAACCTTGGCGAGCCACATGAGGCTCTTGAGCCACACAACGAGTAACACTGTTGTAGGCTATAACTAGCAAAGCACATATGTATCCCTTAAAAGCAAGGAGCAGGCCCGGTTCGACTCAACTAGACAAATTAAAGCTGTTGATGGAAAAACAAATCGGCACAGCTCGGTTTGCCAAAAGTGCTAGTGGACACATGACCACTGAGCAGAACAGCACAGGAGTTGGGAGTAATTTAAACTTAAGATTTGGAGAAACAGAGACCCCTTTGATTAAATGCCTGCTATCGATAATGCATCAAACATTAACGTTAAAAAAGTAACTAACTAAGAGTTTCAAATGGAATTCATCTTTATATCTTAAATGACACAAAAAGATTCATTCCTATAAAAACAAAATTGTTAAATGATTGTATTTCATGTTAATTTGCCTTCAGGACAGATGGAATTGTAACTTTAAAAAAGTGAGAACACAGAACTTTCATCACCACATTTATCATTAATGGTTATAACAACTTTTGCATGGCTCATGAATAGAGTAAGAGAACAGGGCTGTGTAAAATTTAAAACCATTAAAAAGAAGAAAAAAGTTGCCCTCAGATACCCTCCTTGTTGATTTTGGTGGTTTATTTTTGCTGTATACTTTTCATTAAGTGTACAATTCATGAGTGGCATTCTTTTCTATAGTGTTTGTTGTACAGTAACACCGTAGTAGCTTTCATTTTGGAGTGCCAAAGTAAGAGTAAATCCGAAATTAAATAGAAACAATGAGCATTAGTCATTAGTGTAACTATACACTTCTGAAACCTCTTGTTTCCTTTGGTAGGTACAACCTGGATGCAGGAGATTGCTCCTCTGATCATGAGTGGAGGTGATCCAGCTTCTGTTGACACTCTTCCTAACTGGGACCGTGTTCCATGGCTGGAGGAACAACGGTCCTGCGTCCTAAACCTTGAACAGCGGCCGTCCCCACGCATGTTTGCTACACACTATCACTACAACATGATGCCACCATCCTTCTTTGAAGCCAAGCCAAAGGTAAATCTATATGAGACAGAAGTCAATGGTATAAATCCAACTATAACTACTAACTACTAACTAGCAACTACTTAGCTCTGTCAGCCTCTTCCTCCTTCAGTAACTCTTTATGGAAGGAATCATGCACAATCTTGAGAACAACATCTCAGAGAAGTAATTTGAGTCCTACCACCAGTCAGCAAAGGGTTTGTATGTGCCAGATATATAATGTATGAACAAACATAAAGCCCCTATTTAGGGATTATTATTATGTGTGAAGCTTCCATTGCATGAAAATGAATTATCAGAATACAAACAACATCATATCATGACTAATATGACCCATGACTGATGGAATATTACGAGCATTACCATAGAAAACCCCCTTAGCTGTGAGAGCTGTGCGCATTTACGCACGAGGCATAGCAGCTTAACTTCATCGCTAATTTAAATCTCCTGACACGCGGACAAGATCTAATGTAATGTGATGTATGTTCCGTGTTCTTTTACGCATCCAAAAGGTCACACATACACACACTAGGTTCATATAGCAAGTAAAGCAGCCATCCTGATAAATCCTGTGCTCCATCAGAGTTGTCTAAAAATATTTAAATCAGAAGATAAAAGTTTATAATTTTGTTTCATGGTTGTGAAAATATTACTGACCAAAATAGAGAATTATGTCAAATAAATAAATAAATTCATTACAGCATATTAAATAACCTAATATCAAGATAACAACTTAAACATAAACTTATACTGTGCAAAAGTTTGGTTTCGTCTTCACTGAGTGTAGTCATGTGCTGCATATTTTTTATCTCACCCCAGACTGACAGCAATTTTTGCCTGAAAAAAACATTTAAAAATACACATACTGCAGCCCTGCACTTTGGTTCAACAGCAGTTAACTCTAGTCAGGAATCTTGAATCTCAAAAAAATAAAGTGGTTATCATGCTATAAGAAGACAAGGTGGCTGCAATAAAAAGGGGCCCCAAAGCAGATTGAAATGTCACGTATCACACAGCATGTTTGAAGACTGAAAAGGGTTCAATGTTCAGAACTCTATAAATGATTAATGCATGTCATATCATCATTTCAGGTCATCTATGTCATGAGGAACCCGAGAGATGTATTTACATCTTCCTTTCACTATTATGGGATGGCATCGTACCTGGTAAACCCTGGCTCACAGAGCGAGTTCCTCCGCAAGTTCCTTGATGGAAAAGGTTGTTCTCACTGTTCAATGTACAGTATTTATTTCTAATTCAATACACAGGAACCCTCAACTGAACTGTATTTTATAAACCAGCTACGGTCATTCACCTGCTAACCAGATTTAAAACAGGCGGTGAAGTTCAGTGCAATGACTTACTTAACATAATGGAATGATTATGACTTTCTTTCCCTTCTAGTTATGTTCGGCTCATGGTTTGATCATGTAAAGAGCTGGCTGAATGCTGAGGATAAAGAGCGCATAATGTACATCTCCTATGAAGAGATGATAATGGTAAGATGTAGCAGTAATCTACAAAACTGCCAAACATCACGAGTAAACACAGTCAATACTGTGAGGATAATTGCAGGTATATGAGATGTGTGTCTGTGTGTTGCAGGACCTGAAGGACTCAGTGTCAAGAATTTCTCAGTTCTTGGGGAAATCTTGGGATGCTGAGGTGATCGAGAAGATAGCAGACCGATGTCTGTTCAAGAACATGAAGCAGAACAAAATGTCAAACTACTCTACAGTTCCTCGTGAGTTCATGGACCAGACAAAGACTGAATTTCTCAGGAAAGGTGAGTTAAAAAAAAACAAACATTGTTATTGGCTGCAATATATAGAGACAGATGACATTTACTGGGAATGGCTAACTATACAATACCACTTTACACACACTTAATACAATGTAGCAAATTACATACTGTATTTCTAGTCAAGAAAACCATCATTTAAAATAGGCACACACACCATTTTTTCAGCTTTATTATGATTTCTCTTGCATGTTGTGTTTCAGGAATTGCCGGAGACTGGAAAAACCAATTAACCGTGGCAGAAGCAGAGATCTTTGATGCAGTTTACAAAGACCAAATGAAAGATTTCAAACATAAATTCATATGGGATTAAGAAATGAAAAAAAAGAATAATCTGACTCAGCTTCATAGAGTGACTTATAAAACACCAAATGACTTGCTTTGACGAATATCATTCTTCTTAGCAGACAGATTACAGACAATAAACTTGCCATATAATATTCCTCACTCTCGCAGCTGTAGTGAAGTTAGCGAGCAGCGTATTGATGGAGTCCCATTCTTTTGATCATTATCTTTAACCATTAGTAATACCACAAAATAATAGACAAAGTGGGTTTATGCATAGTTCTCCTTGTTGCATTTAATGTTGCTTAAAATATGACCTGAATGATAGACTACCTGTGACTTGACCTACCTGTTATCAGTAAGCTGTTATTAGTTCATCGGTCCACTCAGCCACCTTTCATATTATTGTTTCTGTTGTATTCATTGAAAGTTTTACAACATGTCTTTAAAGGTTTTATTGTGACAAATATTATGAATTAATATTTTTCTCACTGGACAAAGATCTGAAGGATATTAAACTATGTGTATTATACAACACTACCCTATATAAAACCAGTAAACTGTATACGTATGTAGTATTATATCAATGAAAACTAAGATGTTCTCTTCACATTTTTCCTCTTCTTCCCCTTTACTGACAATGACGTAGCCAACACTGATTGGGATATCCACATAAAACATGGTGAATTTCTCTGTTAAGGTCCATATGCTGAACTGGAATGTTCAACAAGCTCCATCTTTAAATCTGGTTCAAAACCAGAAGAGAAAAAACGCTGTCAGCATTGAGCCTGTATAGCCTTAGCCATCCAGTCAGATCTGGCCACCAGTAACCTCAGTCTATCGCCTGATGACTGGATCAGCTCCTTTCCACTGACAAGAGACAAAGAGGTGGAAGAGGTGTAAAAACAATCTGTTAAATTAGATTTTACACATGAGATGCTCAGATTTTGACTGAAATCATTCTTACCTCTGGTAGTCAAGTCCAACAACACTGATTCCGTTAACAGCCAGGATCCTGTCTCCTGGTGCTAGTTTCTCACACCGGGCCGCAGGAGAGTCTGGGACCACCGCACGGATGAAGATGCCTTTCACCCTCAAGGAAGTGTCCTGTAAGATGATGTCAAATGTCAAGGACTCACTGACAGATTTTGTAGTCAGAAGCAAACAAGACTTGCTGAAACTGTGATGATCCTAGAATCAGTATTATGCAGAGAAATTGGTGGAGTGTGTCTAAAGAATGGACTTATTATTAATTAAAAGAACACAAAAGAAATCATTTTTGGTCTTCCAGTGTCTAATTACCAACAACACAGAACAAATCGTGTTTATTCATTAATCCAGTCCCTAATGGAGACATGAAAGTAGATAGAAAGTTTGCCAGGCTGCCACGGCTGGAAGACAGAATTACATAAGTTATAAGGAACCAATCTAAACACTAATGGTGTCATTACTCCATACCTATTCCATTGTCAAATCAACATTTAATTATTAACCAGACTAAAAAGATTGTAGGTCAAAGGCTTGAGTCAAGTTTTCAGACTGCACATACTATAAGAATGTTGTGTTTGGCTGGTAATATTACATCAGACCCGTCTCATATTTTATTTCAAGACTATTAGCATTTGCCATTAAACACAAGATTCAGTGTCCCGCAGGCTGAAAAGGCTGCAGAACTCTTTCGTTCCTCAGTCTTTCAAACTATTAAACTAGAATTTGGGCCTCGGTGTTCCTCTGGAGACTTAGCACTGAATGTAAAAGGGAGCACTTACATAAAAATGTTCTGGTAATAAAGTAAAATATATCATCAAAACAAACAAACCAAACCCTTAGTGTTTTGGTAAAACTATTGCCACACACCTAACAGACCGACGTCTGGTAGTCCAGTCCTGTATTATATATCAACTAAATCAGAAATGTCAAGGTTCTTTTAGTACACAGTTGCCATTTGATTGGGTATTGTTAAGACTGTTTCATTTATCATAGTTGATTTTAACATCTCTGTACCTCTATTCAGAGTAATGACTTGTACCTGTCTGGATATCATTTACAATAAAGTATGTGCAAAACAGAGACAGCAAATGATTCATTTTGCACCACAAAACAAGTACTGGATACCATTTCAGAACTGCAGAATTTGTATATGAGATGTATTAGAACAAAATTGAAGAAGTCAATTTGTCCACCAATATGGAGAATAAACTGAAGAAACATGCTTAATGAGAGATGGCATTGAGTTACAGAAGCTACTGGAACAGCGGCTAGCCCTGATTTAACATCATGACATTAGTGTGCTGTAGAGTGTTAGCCTTTCCTGACAGACTTAAGTTGCAAACTATTCTAACTCTAACTTTACAACTGGTAGACTGATCAATTCTAGTAAAGTGAGTATAGTATAGTGTAGTAGGGAGCTCAGTGGTGGTGTCGTTGAAGTCATTCGACCGCAATGTAGTTCATTTATAGCCGAACATTAGCTTTTTACGATCTTTAATGCTTCAAAAATGATAAAAGTGGTGTTCATCTGTGAAGATTATCTAGCTGAACAAAATGTGCATCATACATTTGTTTTGCGTGTTTCCCACAGAGCTTATTTTCTGCAATAATCCAAAATCCAATGGAAAAATCCCATAGGGTTTAGGGAACTAGGCTGATGCTAACTTCAGGCTTAGCCTGCAAAAATACAACATGTCTGCAGCGCTCTAAAGAAGGCAACATCCAAAAAAACATACAGAAATGTAAAGGGTAACTTAATACTAGGCTGAAAGGTACTATTCTTCTAGTTGGAAGTTTCAGGTGTGTTGCGTCATTAACTATGATTTACGAGGTCACGTCTTTTTCACTTACCCTTGTATCAACGAGAGCGAGACCAACTCCTCTTTCACCTCTCTCCAGCTCCAAGCTAAAAAGCTCATCGTTATTGACCTCATAAAGGTCATTCGTCTCTTCCTCCTCCTGCTCCCCCTCTTCCTCTTTTAGTTCAGCAAATCCTTTCATGCTTGGACAATCTGATTTCATGTCTACTTTCAGGGCAGCCAGACATTCAAACACTAATCCACCTAAGGATGAAATAAAGGACATGTTATTTTTTTCTTTTACTGGAGACAAACAAATAAAACCATGAATGGTATTGTATTACTATACCTTCATCATGTGCATCTACACCAGAGGACCATGAAGGCGATTCACTGTCACCCTTCATCCATTTATTCTGGTATGCTTTTACCAAATCAACAGAATCTATGATGTGGGGGGTGTTGGGTGGGGTGAGGAGACAGGAGGGGTCCAGAGCTGACGTCCTCATCTCACTGGTCTCAGTCTCTCTGGTTTGCAGCTCTGGAGTTCTTAGATTTTGGGACAAAAGAAGGGCACTACAGGAGTTGAACTCATTCAGGTACTGGATGGAGGAAGGAGAGGGTGGTGATGGGGGCGATCGAGATAAGGCACCAGAGGTAGCAGAAGGGGACGGGCACTCATGGCCGGCAGCTTGAGATAAAACCACCTTAACCGGCAGTGTATCCAAGGTGTCCAGACTGGTTTGTGGAAGATTATCCATTTTAGCCAGTTTGGCCTCCATGGTAATAGTTCCACCCTGGTAGACAAATGGCATGAGAACAATTAGGAGCAATCAATCAATCAAGAGCACATTTGAACTTTTCTGCTTCTGGTACTTTGTTTTTGATACTTTTAAACACGTAAAAGGAAAGCAGTGTGAATTGGTGGAGTAATAGTTCAGTTTAGGTTAATTTTGAGAATACACTTGTTTTCTCTCAAGAGTTAGATGAGAATATCAATACCACTCTTATAAATGTCCATTGAACATGAAACTATGTGCTAAAGGTAAAGCTACCCTGGCTCTGTCGAAAGTTTAAAAAGAAGAGTAATTAGAAACGTTTTTGATGGAAGTTGTATTAAGTGATTTCAACCCCCTTAAGAGAAGCACATTAAGTAGTAAACACAACAATGACCCATAATTAAGTAGATTACATGTGGTTGTGGCACTACAAGTAGCCCCTGTAACATACACAAAGTCATTGTGATTTTTTAAAAAAAAGAAAAGACAATAGTAGCTGCTTGAAAGCTAGTGTTCAGTGTTCTAGTATCCAAAAGACACCATGGCAGACAGTGATGGAAATGTTAACTTTAACACAAGCATTTGCGATGTGATAGTGATGCCGGCCTGTCGTTAAGTCTACCTTATTTGTCCAGACTAAAATATCTCAACAACTATTGGCTGGATTGCTATGAAGTTTTGAACAGATATTCATGATCTGCAGAGAATGAACCCAAATGACTTTGATGTACCCCTGACATTTTCTGTAGCGCCACCATGATGTTGACATTTGTGGATTTGAAAGAAGTGTCTCAACAACTATTGGACGGACCGCCATCGAATTTGGTGCACACATTCCTGTTCCCCTTCAGAAGGAATTGTAATTACTTTTGTAAAGCGTTTACTCGTCTAGTACTAGTTGTTAATCAGCAATTGTTAGCATGCATTAATCTTAAGTAAGTTGATCATGCCAAACATTATATATGGTAAACATCAGCATGTTAGCATTGTCACTGTAACCAATCACTTTAGAATTTCACTCAAAGCACCACTGTGCCTATTTATAGCATGAACGTATAATTAGACCTGGATACAGTATTGGAGGAAGAGCCCCGTTTATTCCTATGAAAGCTACTCACTGGAGCATGAAGCCAAAATAGCTCGACCTCCCGGCAATAAAAATAGCTGGATCTTCCGCGTTGTGGGGCCCATGGGAGTGCGCACCAGAGACTTCTGCTGACTGAGCTGGCTAACATCCAGTTTAGCACCCAGCTAACTCGAACAGAGTTTAAAGGATTTAATCTTGCGGCTCTTCTAGACTTAATCTAAGTTTTTTTTGACTGAATGGCTGAAATTATGATAGTCAAATGAGTCATTTCGCAGGGATTTCTCTTCCTCCTGCTCATGCAGTAAAAAAAATTATAATAATTTTCTGGTATCCCTGCTCACTTTATCCAGTCAGGACGAAGAACTAAAGAAGGAGGGAGGGAGGGAATTGCCAACTGCAAAATGGACAGGAAGTTAGCTAAAACGAACACTTACAGCACCTTTAAGCTCTCTGATGGAGTGATGCGTGGTAGAAATACACCTATATGCCAGGTCTTTAAAAGAGGAAGGAGAAACAGGTCTTGCAGTTTTTATTCAGAACTTTTATTTCATTCAAAGTTTCCATCAACTTCTTTTGTGCCAATTTTTTACTTTGGAACTTTGGCCAAGCACCTCATATTTACTTACAATTTTCAGGATCATTTGTAGTCAGTTCAGTACACTTTGTCATGTATTATGTGAAACTCAAAAGGCATTTATGACATTTATTTTATACCTTTTGTTCTTCTGTAGCTGTGACCTCATTGGACGTTGAGTCTGAATGCGTGGAAATGAACTCTTTAAATTTGTCCAGCTCTTCTAGCAGGTCCAAATCTGTTACCTCTTTTCCCAGTTCAAACTGGTAACCCCCATCTGGCATCACCAGAGGATGGAGGGTGTCAAAACTCTCCAGGACATCAGCTGAGGGAGGATGAGCCATATTGCAAAAAAGAAAATTACAATTAATTTAAGAATAAATCATGTCTGGGAATCTTGCATATTATCCTATTTCTAATTAGTATTATGAATTAAGGCAGGAATAAAGCTGACCAGTATGTTGACCTCTCACCGGTTTTCTGTGCTGCAGCCTGCTCATGAACAGATGGACTCCAGGTGTGTGTGCACGGAGATGCTGGGCTGTAAAGACTCAGCAGGTGGTTCAGCTGGGCCGGACTCAGGGCAGGGTAGTCAGACCGCAAGGACACCCAAGATGTCTACACACATCCACACACACACAGATCAACCGTTCAGTATATTAGTTTTCAGTTATACAAATACATTTTTGCATCAGAGAGACAAAACAAGGAAAATAATTTACTATTTGAAAAGAGAGGCAAACATGTATACTTTACTTGAGAGACATGGTATGTGTTCCTACGGTAAATTATAATGCCCTTAATTAAAAATAACTTCATTCAGATAGAAAAAAAAAAAAAAAGATCCAATCTTCATTCTTCTTCATTTTGTGACCTTCCCCACTGCCAAGCTTGCTCTGTTTTTTCAAGTCTGCAGGGCTGGACTTGAAGGCAGCACAGGGGCATGAGCCCAGTCTGAACCCTCACATCACTTTATTCTCTATAATTGTTTTGCAAATAAATGTAAATTTTCTGCATTTTTTTTTTTACTAATCTTTACAAATAAATGTATTATTCATTCCAATTTTTGTAAATAAATGTATTATTTTCTACTAATTTCTGTAAATAAGTGTATTATTTACTACTTTTTTAATAAATAAGTCTATTTGGTTGCTTTATCCCCCCCGAAAGGGAGGGATAAAGCGGCAACATCCCCGCGACCCTCACGGATAAAGCGGTTAAGAAATGAAAATGGTTATTTACAATTTTTTAAAAATAAATAATTATGCTGCTCAAAAAAACACACTTAACGCACTTAATAGTCACAGTATAACACCAAGTTAGTTAAACTTCAGGGATATCAGTCTGTCTATTTAGGAAGCACAAGTGAATCAGCTTCACCTTCTTTGGTGTAAATTAGAGTGACAACAGGTGCAATGGAGAGGCAAATGCAAAACAACCCCCCAAAAGTAAATGGTTTTGCATCTGATGGCCACAGACAGTTGCTCTCTCCTTATCCTTCCTGACTGGTTCTTCTCTAGTTTTGTGTTCTGCTAGTGTCCTTGTCACTACTGGCAGCATGAGGTGATACCTGCAGCCCAATCAGGTCGCACAGGTAGTCCAGCTCCTCCAGGTGTCTTTGCTCTGTCTCCCAGCACAGTCTCAAGAACATGGAGGAGATACCAAGAGACCGACCATTACATGAGGAGAGCTGTACAGGGCCGTAGAAGGGCATCAACCCAGCAGCAGGACTGGTATCTGCTCTTTTGTGTGAGGAGGAAGAGGAGGAGCACTGCCAGAGCCCTGCAAAATGACCTCCAGCAGGCTACTGATGTGTATGTTTTGGACCGAACTGTCAGAAACAGACTCCATGAGGGTGCAATGAGGGCCTGAATTCCTCTAGTGGGACCTGTTTTCACTGCCCAGCAACGTGCAGCTTGATTGGAATTCACGAGAGAACACCAGAATTGTCGGGTCCACTATTGGCGGCATGTTCTCTTCTCAGATGAGAGCAGGTTCACACTGAGCACATGTGACTGGTGTGAAAGAGTCTGGAGACACTGTGCTGAACATTATGCTGCCTGTAACATCATCCAACATGACCGGTTTGGCTGTAGGTCAGAAACATTGTCTGGGGAGGCATATCCTTGGAGGGTCGCACAGACCTCCATGTCATAGCCAACAGTACCCTGACTGCTGTTAGGCACCAGGATGAAATCCTCAGAGCGATTGTCAGACCTTAGTGTGTAAAGACTGAGTGGAGGGCAGTGGATATGGAATCCTATGTGGCTCTGTTGGCTCTGAAAGCATTGTGGTGAGGGTGCAAGCTGGCAGGGATGTTGTCTTTGATGTGCTGGAGAACCAGTTTCTCAAAGCACTTTATCAGGATGGGGTTGAGTGCCACATGGCAGAAGTCATTAAGACTAGACACAGCAGACTTTTTAGGTACAGGGACAGTGTTGGCTGTCTTGAAGCAGGTGGGGACAGTCTCCTTTGAGAATGATATGTTAAAAATGTCAGTAATAACATCAACTAGCTGATGGGCACATGTTTGTAGTACATGGCTGGGGTTGTAATCAGGCCCAGCAGCTTTACATATATTCTCTCCCAGCTGTGGTTACTGACAGTGGCCGGTCCACTGGAGGCTGAGTAGACTTTACAGCTGACTCTGCTGAGGAGATCAAAGTGACAGTGATAAAGTAGTTTTAGCTTACCTAGTAACGTGGCCTCGATAAAGATGGGGGGCATCCCTGCTTTTGTAGCCTCTGATGTTTTGGATTAACCTGCCATATATCTTTAGTGTTGTTGGTCTCTCTTTAGTCTCCTTGATGTCAGCTTCCAGCCTTGCTGTTGCTGTGTTGTATGCTTCCTTGTCACCTAATGAAAAGAAACCTTTTTTTGGCTCCAGATAGAGCACTCACTTCTCCATTCATCAAGGCCTTCTGGTTGGGGAGGGGTTTTATTGTCTTTGTGAGCACCATATCATCGACACATTTGCTGCGGTACGATGATGTTGCTGTTGCTGTATATATTCCTCTAGATTGATGTGGTTCTCTTGAATGCTGGCATCACCGATCATGTGTCAGTCAAAACAGTCCTGTATAACTGCTGTAGCTTAGACAGGGAAATATGATCTAATGGACCTCTGGATGTGCTGGTGGGTAAAACAGTTTAGTACCTGTTTTATTGAAATCATCATCATGACTTCATACAATTCCTGTATTGCACTTTTTTTACATTTACATCTGGACAAACAACACACAACAACAAACACATTGGTGAATTCCAATGAGTGGACAATATTTGATTTCATAACCATATTTTACACAATATGTAATACAAAACCGCAAAAATGAAATCTCTCTCTCTTGCTCTCTGTCTCGTTCTCTCTCATTCACTGACGCACTCACGCACTCTTTCATCCACTTTGCAGAACTTACATTCCTATACCCTGTTATGTCTCTGGTGATTATTTACAGTTATATAAATCCAGCTCTGCTGAATGTGAAATGTGTGTATTTTTACCTGCAATAAATTCTTCCTAGGTGTAGCCAACAGATTGATTGATGATGAGAGAGTTTGTGTGTGCTCCAAGGCCAGTTCTCCCAGTCCAGCTGTATGGGCCCAGTCCAGGAGCAAATCAAGAGTGGCCCGCAAGCGAATGCCTGTAGACCACTGGTAAAAACCTGGCTCAGAGCCTGTGTATACATTAGGAGAAAGTCATCTTTAAAATCAGTTCTTTGTTCGTTTACTTGGGTTTCTCAGCTCTGAGCTGTAGGTAAATGCAGATTTGACAGCAGCACAAGTACATGTAATGTATAGAGATGCCACAACAAAACAAGAATGACAGAATAAGGCTGGCATTATTGTAATGATATGTACTAATCGTGTCGTAAACAAATCCTTTAAAAGGAACAAAACTAACAATGAAAAGATCTTACTAACAAGTATTGTGTGTGTATCCAAAGCCCAAAGGAATGACAGTTAATCCTCAGTGCTGTAGACCTCTATCAGAATGGTTGCTACAGGAGTAAAAGAAAGTTACTAAAAAAAGGTTGTTTGTTTACAACCCACCCACCCATTTTCTGACAGCTCCTTTCTGTTGTCTGTCTTATGAAGGCAAAAAACTGCCCCCCCAAATTAAAAAAAATTTAAAAAATGCGTTTTATGCGATTTATGTCTTCAGTAAAAATGATTAGGCTTGGGAATGATTGCCATAAACAGGTTATGAAAGTCAGAGAGTGGAGAGATGGGCTAACACATTGTTCTTCTTTTCATTGGATGGGTTGTGGAGGAGGTTGTGGAGTATGAGAAATAAAGCAGTTTATTCTTTGGTTCTTTTCTGATAATATTTTTTGCATTCTGCTTGAGTCAGTCCTCGCAGTTGAGTGGTATTACAATAGAGGAATAGGCTCTGTAGCTGCTACCATGTCAGTTGACAGCTACTAGGGAGCAGTGCATTCACAGTAAAAGATATCCACAGAATCTATCTATCCCAGTGGTAGAAATGGTCATTTGATGGACATTTGATGTTTCCCTTATCTTATTTCCATTGCCATTTTCATTTTCATCTTTCCAATTAATGCTTTTAGTTTCTGTATTTCCATTTTAGATTTTGCATGTCAAATTTCACTTTTTTTCATTCATTGACTTTACATTTTCAAATGATCATTTTTCATTTTAAATGTGCTTTTTCCAGTTACTTTTTCATTTTAAGTTTAATTATTCTGATTATTGCCCATAGTGTAGTAGAATAATAATTGTTTATTTGTAAAGCTATTCATTTTCTATTTGGACTTTTAGTTTTAATTATGACCAAAAATATCAGAGGATCCTTTGAGCGCTCTAAAACTGGAACTGTGTAGTGTGAAGTTCTAAACAACCGTTTCTGAATGAATTTAGCGCACTCATATTTATAGCTAAACAAGTCAGCGAGCTAATAGTTACTTCCTAAACCATTGTTAACCCATGTTTGTACAGTTAACTCCTTAACACACCTGAGGTGGATAGGGAAACGAGAGATGAACTATGAGCTTGGCAGTCTGTGCATTTCTCCGCCTAGCTTGACAGAAGCAAAATACAGCATATACAGCAGTACCCCATAAAACATGAAATAGATTTTTCTAAATTTGAGGGGGAACGCTGTTTCCACCACTGATCTACCCTCCGCACTGATGCACTGTTACCTCTCTCCATGAGTGAGTTGAAGAGTGATGCGTTGATAAAGTAGAAGAGGTAGCCAATGAGCTGCGAGGAAATCTCTGGGTGTAGCTGACAGTCTGACAGTAGTCTCCAGGTGTCGGCCAGAACCTCCACAAGATGCTGTATCTCACCAGGGACCTGCAGTCCAACACTACTCAGGACCTGAGCACTCCCGCGAGTCATCTGCAGGTCAGGACTCTCCCTGAATGGGTTGCAGTCTAGAAGGTCTGGCAGGATGGGGTAGAGGACCTGATAAGACATGTTTGGTTGAATAAAGAGAACTGTGCAGCTCAGTATGAGAGTGAGTCACTCATCTATGTGGAACTGGAAATTGTTGACAATTCCTGTGGGTCAATTTGAGGTTGGATGTTCTGATCGCTGGGATAAACTAAAACATGTAACCCCTCTAAATCAATTATCAGACCACCCAACTAGCCTCTGTAGGTCTTTTTCTTTGTGCTTCTCACACTACAACATGGCTGATAAAATATCAGACAGAGAAATCAGCCGAAATAAGAGAGAAAGAGTTTGTAACATTTCCACCTTTTCAGCCAAATGTTCCTACTGCTCTTCATAATGAGCCTGGACAAGGATAGCTTTGTTCAGGCTAATTGTGCACAGACATCCCCCTTCCCCTCAAAATCTCACTCTTACACCCACCAAACTTCCGAGGCCAGCGCCAGCCATAGATCCACATTCGTAAAAAGCTGAATACAGCTCATGTGGGCTTGGCATGGCACTGCAACAGGCCTGCTGAGTGAAGAGTTCTGAAGGAATCCACCCTGAGCAGATCATTTTACATTTACTTTAATGTCCCACAGCCAGGGCAGGCTGAACATGAATAGCAGCCACAGCTCCCATCACACGAGACAATGGAAATTGGTGAGCATTAAGCCAAATAATCCTGCTGTGTTTCTGGTTGGAAAATGTCGCACATTGCAGCCAAGCCGGAGAGGATTCAATCATTCTGGGATTACCACATGCATCCATGGCATGTATTATTATATTGTCAAAATTGTGTATTCTGTTTTGTCTGCTTATTTGGGCCTTCATTGCACTTGATGGAGAAGTAAACACACAGTCTGCCCACAAGCCTGTTAAAATGTGCACCAGTGGCACCTTAACTTTCTGCAGCAATTACAGTGAAAGGACACATATGAAATAACCCAAAATAAACAAATAAGAGATGTAAGAAAAAAATGTTTTTGGATGTTTGGATTTATATTTGATTTTACTCCAAACATACTAGTGTCAGTGCCACTGTCTGTCTTGTAGGATGGAACGTTATAAAATGTGAGCTACAGAAAAATAACCTCAGCTCAGTCTTCTCTTGTCTGCCTTGTTTACAACTTGAAACATCCAAATCTTCCCTGCACAAACTGAATCAGGGGTCAGACTAGCTACACAGCGGTAAGCACTAACATAAATCACTACGTGAACTCAGTACACTAAGGCAGGGAAAGGTAAAACATTAGGCCTACTCCATTACATTAGGGTACTCAGCTTGACACTGGTGACCTCACCACATTCCTCAGTCAGTTCTCAAGAGATGTGGATGGGAGCTTGTGACAGTCATGATGGATGACACGACACTCCTGGATTAACTGGAAAGACCAAGAAAATCTGAGAGGCCTGCAGAATATGAAAAATGCTGAAAACATTGCATGTCCCCCCTGGAATTTTTGTACAATTCTCCATCCACACTGAAGACCTACATCTTCATCCTCCTCTTTTTGTCAGCAAAAAATATTTTTCCTCCTCTGCTAGGATTTTATAGTCTACGGCTGTGACACTACGGATAGCAATGCCGATCAGTCAGTGTCAGTCAGTAAGTCCACCAGTATTGGATGGATTATCATTAAATTGTATACACATTACAAGAGGATTGATTCTACTGACCTTTCCTTTAACACCACCAGAGGGTCACTTTGTTCTGTCCAATGCTTTGGCATATAACCAATTCCTGCAAAACGTATGACATTCCCATCAGCCTCAGATTTACTTACTCAGTTTTATGCTGGTTAGCTAATGTTAACATGCTAACCCACAAAACTAAAGGGGTCAGTGTACTCTGTCTGAAGTGCTTTTCAAATGGCACTTCTGAAGCTCTTCAAAACGGACACCCCAACTTTCACAGACAGTTCACTTGATTATTGACAAGCTGTATGGAGGTGAGAAAGGAGTCAAGTCAGAACTTCTCTATCTTCTCTCTGCCAGCCTGGACCCTCATCAGTATGCTTTCAGAACCAACAGATCCCCAGAGGATGCCATTTCTACTGCCCTCCACTCAGTCTTCACACACCTGGAAAATAAGAACAGCTACATCAGGATGCTGTTCGTTGACTTCAGCTCAGCATTCAACACAGTCTCACCATGAAGCTGACTGGAAAACTAAACACTCTGGGCTTGAGTACAACTCTCTGCAACTAGATATTGGACTTCCTCACAAGCAGACCCCAGAGACTTCAGATTGGCAGTCACACCTCCTCTACGTTAGTGCTCAACACCGGAGTCCCCCAGGGCTGTGTGCTCAGCCCCCCCCCCCCCCCCCACATTGCACAACCATGACTGCACTTCCAGACACCAGGGGAACTCTATTGTGAAGTATGAGGACAGCCACATTACAAACAACGATGGGAGTTCATATCGGGAGGAAAATCAACAATCTTGCAGAGTTGTGCACAGAGACCAATCTACTGTTCAATGTCAGAAAAACCAAGGAGTTGATTATTGATTTTTGATAAAACGTTTACAGAGGAGCAATGGAAAGCATCCTGACTGGAACAGTCATCACAAACTGGCATGGTTCGTGCACGGCACAGGACAGGAAGGCTCTACAGTGGGTGATTAAAACCGCCTAGAACATCACTAGTACCATCAACAGAGCATCAGTGACATCTGTGAGTGAGATGTCTGCACAGAGCACAAAGGATACTAATAGATGATACCCACCCCAGCCACAGTCTGTTCACCCTGCTGCCATCTGGCAACAGATACAGAAGTATCTGTCACATCAGACTGATTTTCATTAGCAGTGGTGGTTGTTAAATGGCATACTAACCACCAGCAAAGCACGTTTTACTGCAGGATCATTTGTGTTTATTCACCTTGCCCAAGCAGTGTTTATTCACTGCAAACAGCCAAATTGCTTTACTTTGCTTTACATGAGCCATGAGCTAATGTCAGCCAGCATAGGCACACAAGGACAGTACGTGTGTTTCTGTTTGTTGAAATTCAGGTAAACTCTCATTCGGCACTCACCAGAGACTGCAATTCTCTCTCCTCTTCTTTTCCCCTGAAATAGGAGCGAAGATGAATCCACTTTTTAATCCCGAAAGTAATCTCTGAGCTCTCTTCCCATCAGTAAACGGCTCAGGATCAGAGCAGAATCTGATGTAACTGTTTATTCCTGGAGCCACAGACAATCTAGCCACCTCTGAGCAGCTGAGCAGTGGCACCTTCCACAAAACACTCACCTGTCTTATTTTTTGATTTGATACCGAGCCCCCTAGCAGTGGAAATAACATTGAACATTTAATTCATGCTTGACACAATTATTTCACTTTGCGTATGTGTGAGCAACTGAGTGCAACACTGTGAATTCCTTCCAGGAGAGACTTTCTGAAAATGATGATTAACATAGCTCACACAGTTTCCTCCTGGATGGTTTTGAATCTCCTGAGCTTAATAACCACCATGATAAAGATCATTGGAAACATATGACTTCAGCTTCCTCAAAGGTTGAATAGAGCTCTTAAGCACTCAGAGACATGTGTGATTTAACTCCACATAAACACCTTCTTATTTATTCTATCCACTGCAATTTTAATCAAGAGCTTCCACAGTTTAACATTTCTGTTGTACTGAACCTGATACTGACCCCATGTCTCGCTGGGAGAAAATCTGTGAACTCACATGTTGTGAGGACCGGGGGAATTCACATTGTAATGCAACATGACAAGTGAACATCAAATTTAAATAAGATCCTGCAAGTTCGAACTTCATGAACACGCTATTATATTTACGGATGATTTATGGATTTACTGACGAACCACATCTGGAAGTCATTTAGTTCATCAGGCTGACTTGCTGACAGAAACAAATGCTGTCTGAGGCAGGTATTTAGATAACCACATCCCCCTGCACCAAGCAAAAAATGTGCAGTCTGAAACTCGCAAGACGGCAACTATTGAGGAATTCCTATAGATTCCTCCTTAGAGATACATTGTCGAACCTCCTTCCTCGAGGAAAACTGATATAGGAGATGCATCAAATCAGGCGCATCAGGCACAAAGTCTGTCTGGCCACCAACTGGCAGCTGTGCTAATGGTACCTCTGATGTGGCTCAATACTTGACATGGTTTTCTTTGGCCTTGCTGGTTTGGAGCATCTAGGTCAATTATGGGGAGGATAATCTGACTGGACATGCAGTTCAGCTATGAATTCTAGGAAGAAATGTCCAGAAAGGAGTAAATCAGATCTCACTATATGAATACAAAAAGACCAATCTCCTCATTAGTACCTCTTGGATAGCATTTTTATCCACACCCACAAAGCTCAACTGGAAATTTGTCTGAAACTTTCCAGTCACAATTCCATGTAATGGGTGTGGTCCTTCAGTCAAACTATAAACACCACATCCCTGTTCACTTCAAACCCAGTAACACACTGAGGCAGAGGCCTGTCCACCCTAAGGACAAAACATACCCGTCTCTGTGTATGTAATGTAATGTGCAGATCTCAGTCATCTGATCAGACAAGACAGGTTATAAGATCTATCATTCTTAATAATAATAGTGGATGGGGTGTGGGGGGGTGAAATGAATCATCTTAAATGAGGAACATATTAATAACAACCTGCAATGGACTCCAGCAGCAGAAACATTAGGTTGCGCTGTGCTGTGTGCCACTTCAGCTGGCAAAAAGATGGGCCCTGATGCTGGAGGATCGCTGCGGGTTATGTTATATATTATTATTATGATCCTCATCAAAGATGAATTATTTCACCCACCCACACCTCATCCCCTATTCATCAGAATGATAGTTCTTATGACCTGTCCTGTCCAATCAGAGGACTGAGATTCGCGCACCACATTACGCACACAGAGACGCAGCACAGGCTTCCTCCTCCAGTTAAATAGAGCATTTTGCTCATATACAAATAAACAGAGTTGTTGTCATCATCTTTATTGATTATTGATCACTATCAAAGGCAAACTCCATGTTCGTACAATAAAATTTAATTTAAGTTTAAATAAAGTTCATTTCATTATAATGTGATAGTGTTTTTTTTTTTTCTTGTGTGGCAGCAATATGCTTCCGCAAAGAGCAGATGTTCCTGGTTACCTTGTCATTCAGTGTTTTTTACAGGAAACACATTTCTTTGGTATTTTATCTTCAACACATGTGCTTGATCCTCCCCCAACATGCACACACACAGACACACAGACACACAGACACACACACACACACACACACACACACACACACACACACAAACCCATAGTGTCCTGTCTCTCTCCCATGTCATAATGCCCCCAGTGTGGTCTGGTCAGGCTGGTTGGTCTACTAGAAAGCGGGTGGCTAACTGGGCTCTTTATTCTTAAACTACAACATAATCATCTGTAAATGGAACAGATGCAGAAGCTACACAAGCCTCGTTTGACTCTTCTCCTATGGCCAAGGATTGTTGGGTAAGGTGAGGTAGTTTTCCATACAAGACACTGGAGTACAAGTAGATATAAGTCACTAATTACTTGCCCTTCTCACAAAAGAGTGGCTTGAGGAGCTATTCTATTTAGGTACATTAAGTGTGTGGGTCTATTTATATTCTGTGCATGCTATAGCTGTGAGCTTGGTCCTCCTCTCACCTTGGTGATGTAGTACACACACTGCTGGAAGGCAAGCATGATGACCTCCTCCAGGACAGCTATCGTCTCCTCACTGGCTGAACGGACACAAGACAACCGTAGCTCCAACAGGGCTGAAAATCACAAACACACAGACCACTGTCTATAAATGCTCCAGTTACATATTAAATGTATGATTTAGTTTCACAAGGCAACTTTAAAATTGCTGTCGGTGAGACAGAATAAAAAACTTTGGTCCAGCTATCGTTCTTACTCAGAAATATCCTAAAATGTCATCAGCAAATTCTCCTTTTTTAGTCTTACAAGAATCTTACAAGAGACTGCTGAGGATTAAGTATTTTTGGATTAACAGGTAAAACTTGAAAGAAATCATACTTTGTGCGGCTTTAATTTTTCATACATCCACCACAAGCTCAGCAGTTGACTAACCAAACTTCTCCACCTCCTCATAGTCCTTTTCTTCTTTATCATCATCATTTTGGGTTCTCCACTCCAGAATAAGCGGCAGCTGGAACTGGATGAACTGCAGCAGCTCCAGACTGTTGGACATCCACCCCACCAGGGGGCGCAGTCCTGAGATCAGGCTGAGAGCCTTGATGTTCTCTCGGTTTATGCCTTCACCTTCTGGACTGAAATATATAATAATCTATTATTATCTCAGTGTAGTCTGTAGAATGTAATGTCATAGTTTGCTGCAGAAAAACTACAACGTGTACTTACACTTCAGGTTGAACTGCAGCTAGGTCCTTAGTGTGCTCCTGCATGACAACAAAGGAGACAGCAAGGAGTTCATCAACATGTAGTGATCATATTATAGTAACTGACTTCATTTAATTGCAGATTTTCAGAAAGAAACATTAAAAATGTGAAGAAGATAAGATAAAAAGTATAATAATTGCCTATTCCAAATCTCCCATCGTATATAGACCACAGGGAGGACACAAAGAGTTATAAGAAGATCATTCATTTACATAAAAACACTTCTTTGTAGTGAGCTTTAAGAGGACACTTGGCCCCAAACTTAACAACATTAACGTTACTTCAAAATTGCACAGTAATTTCAAATAGACAATAAATTGAGCTGTGGTCCCCATTGAACCCCCACTTTCTCCCACGCTCTTTGCATTTTGTCTGTATTGTATTGTTTTTAAGTATCTTAGATGAAGTGCACATCACAGCAGATGACCCAAGGCAATTTTTTATATTTGTATTTGTATATTTGTATATGTTGGGGTACCGCGTTACAAAAGCAACACATTACAGTACTATATTACTGTATAACTTAGAATGCATTACTAATAATATTTCAGTAATATATTACTACAGTTATGTCAAGTAATGCGTTGCAATCCGCGTTACCGACCGAAGTGAAGTGTTAATGTTGTTTTTTTCAGAATCCATCCACACCGTGCATGACCATATTACATAGGCCATGCATGTGCTAATATAGCCGAGCCTATAAGTTCTTAGTTCAGTCTCTGTGTGACTGAAATGAATCGTATTTCGCAGTCCTAATGACAAAGCCTGATCCTCCGAGTGCACTTTAAATTACATTCTTGAATAACATATGCCCATGCGTTCCTTGTTCTGTGGACTAAAATAAAAAGGCATTTTTGTCTTGTCATGTCATTAAAGGCTACATTATAGAAGGTCTGCTGTGTTTCATATGACTAAGCCTACAAATAAAAATATTTATTCCTATCTCCTATAATATATCAGACTGTGATCCTTTGTCTGTCTGCTCATCCCTGTGTCCAAGGTCATTCCTTTATTTAAAAAGATCTAGCCTATTCAGTTGGTCTATATGGGTTATTTGGGCTTATTTTTTTTTAAAAAGAAGAAACTAAAAAGTACTGTAATAAGTAATTTATTACTCTACGCAGACAGTAATATTGTAACCTAATATATGATTTTAAAATGAAGGTAATATGTAATATATTGCATTTTGAAGTAACTTGCCCAACACTGATTATTCATCCAGTATATTATGCCTGGAGCCTCAGAAATATGTCTGGCCTCAGATATGTTGTTTGTTAGTTTACTAGTGGTAATCAGACACAGATTAATTTGAAACTGTTGACCATGCAGACATTGTAATAAGTCAAACTAATTTAAAAACTACATTTTTACACAGGGCCCCTTAAAAAGACAGGGCCTGAAGATTAGCCAAAAATACTGGACTTCCAGCAAAATGAATGTGGTGCCACTGCATTGTATTGTTAAGGTGCCAAATGGCACTAGGATTCCAACTGACTGCCTGAGAAGTGTAACTCTGCCGGCTGTGCTGAGTAAAAAATTTTTTTTGGTAAATTTACATCACAAAAAATAGAACAGTATATTCAGTCAATTAGAGTATAATTCAGTTATTCCCAAAGTTTGGACAATGAAAGTACTGCAGGTGAATAAATGAAAAGTTCAACTTTTTTCAATTTTGTAATAAATTTCGAGATTACCATAGAATCTTTATGATTTGATATTTACATTTAAAAAAGTCATAAAAACTGATAAAACAAGCGAGTTCGAGTACATGTTCATGTTCATTTATCTGACCTAGTTAAGCTGATTAGGATTATTAATTTGCAGTGCATTGCCTCAGGCTCACAGAGAATTGTGGTTTATGAAATTAAAAAAAAAACAACTTTATCATAGCACATCTTGTGCGTTGATCACAGTTCTCATTAAAAGTCTGGGTGGGCCCAAGGAGATTGTTAAGTTTACATTTTTTTTCGCTAGAAACATCTGGTGGGCCTAACCCACCCTATGGCAGGCCAACTTTGGTAGCCCTGTTCTGGAAGCTTGGTGATGTAGTGACTGCTTTCAGGACTAGCTGGTGACCTACTGTAGTGGGCAAGCTAACCACTAACATGCTAGTAAGACAACACAATATAAACAGTAGCTCTATTTTCTTTGTACGGGGCTCTCAACTTTTTGACAGTTTTTTTTATTAAAGAAGGGGAAATGCTGTCAGAGCTAACAGGCTGGCTAACAGTCAGTCAGATAACAGGGCTTGCTTACTGGCATACCTAAATATTAGTGAGCAAGCTCGTTTCTCCCCACGACTCACCCACATGGCACTCTGGACTCCACTTGCAATAAGCAACAGCAGCCTGCGCATGTCTAAGGTATGGAGACATGTGGACGAATACTGAAGACACAGGCACAGCAAGAATGCAACAGTCAATGGTGGCCTGTCTTTGATGCTGCTACTTCCTGTGGCAACAATCTCTTTGACAATGCGATCCTCGTCCTCGCTCCGATATCTCAGGGTCAGGCTGTGGCCGTCGGCTGATTTTAAAAAGGGAAAGACTCTGGTTTGGGACAGTTTGCTGCTGGATCCCTGGGGGTCAGGGCAGATTGTGATGCAGGTGTTGCACAGGATCATTTCTCCAGTCTGACTTGTTGTGGTGGCAGACGTGTGATGACCCAGGATCCAGGGGACAGCAGTCATGTTGGGCTCAGGAACAGCACTGTTCACTTCCTTTAATTTCAAGAAGGAAACAAGAATCATGAAGTATGAGTTACATGTATGTTTATATGTTCTTACTCAGGGAATTTAGGAATGAAAATCTGACTAGTTTAGGGTGACCAGTTGTCCCTGTTTTCCAGGGACAGTTTTTGGTGGCCCGTCCCCGGCTGGAGCTGTCCCCGGAAATGTCCCTGTTTTTAACTGTGCATTAAAAACAGTGAAATAATACTTTGTGTGGCAAAACGAGACTGGGTAGCAGAGCAGTTAACATCTCAATCATGCTTGATTGGGCCGACAGAGGGGGCTGCAATAGAGATAGAGGAGGGAAGGTAAAGATATGATTACAGAGCCTGCATATTATTTATCCTTATTTTGATGTTCAGATCGGAAAGGTCTGTCTGGTCTGTAGTGTTGGAATGTACATTTGTAAGTAGATTATTCAAGTACTGTGCTTAGATATAAATTTGAGTAACTTCTACTTTACGTGAGTATTTCCATTTTGTGAAACTTTAGTGTATACTTCTACTCAGCTGCATCTCAGAAGCAAAGATTGTACTTGTATTCCACTACATTTGTCTTTTACAGTCACAGTTACCATCAGATGACAGATTTTCCTCCCCTTCCTGTCCAGTGAAAACATGCATCTTCAGATGTGTTGATGTTGAATGTTTGCGATAAACTGAAGGATGAATTCATTTCTTTATGTGCTGAGAAAATTCTCCTCCTTCTTACGCTAAATAAAGTCTTTAAAAAAAAACTTGGATTATCTGGAAAATGCATCATCACAAATCTCAGAAACATCAGATGTAATAGTAAAAAACTGACAGGGAACCTTTTGTTAAAATATCAATACTCACTTTTCATACTTTAAGTAGCCTACTTTAAGTAGTACCTGCACCATAGTTTTATTAGAGTAATTAACATGGTCAAAATACATGAAACCAGAATTATCCCTGTTTTTTCATTTAATAGATAATACCATTGAATATTTTAATGATATACTGACCGTTGAACTGGAAATGTACCCGATTTTAATTTCAGAAATCTGGCCATCTTATACTAGATAGACAAAAAATAGCAGATACTTTGCACATATAAAATATGCTCTCACCTTCCTGTCTCTTACTCTTCCCTTATGAGCCGAAGCTAAGGGATTCTTGAAAAGAAACAGGTAGTGCTCTCCCAACCCGATGACATCACCAGGGTTAAGCTGCGCCTCTTTTCTCAGCACTTCGCCATTCCTCGTGACCACGGCGTTCTGACAAGGGCGCAGCATGGTGGGGCTGCCAGCGCCGTGCCGATGGAAATAGCAGTGTCTCGGATAGATGTCAGCGGCAAAGAGGAGGATGTCAGGCTTTGAGCCATCTTCATGATAATTTTGCCCACCAAATACAATGTTTGGCCCAGCCAGTAGGTAGATGACAAAGTCCTAAGTGCAGAGAAAAGTGACAAGTTACAATACACTCTGCACCAATTCAGTGGATATTCTTCGTTCTTTTGATTTTATCTGAAATTCATTGTGTCTAGTACTGTTACATTGTCTTTTGGTTTTCTATCGATGTGTTCCTTTTAAGTTTTAAACTAATAAGTCCAATACCTGATCTTTCTGTATCAGCAAATGCTCAGTACCGATCCAATACCAGTGCATGAAAAGAACAGCTGTTTACTACTAACCTTGCATAAATGTTATGTTATCCATGTGCTTGAAGCTGTAAAAGTCCCTTGCTGTTTATGTACCATACAGGTGTAAGGGATGCTGATGCCTTTTCCAGTAAATAAACTATGTTGTATCTGATTGGTGCATAGACTTGTGTACTCAATGATACAGATTCCAGTATCGGAGGCATTTCTGACACTGGTGAAGATATTGGAACAAACCCACTGTAGGTGGAGTTCCTTTCTTTGTTTGTTTAGCCATGCTGTTACTAACTAGCAGCTACTTTTGAAAAAAGTAAAAGCAATCATAATGCAGTAAAAGCAATCAAAACGCAGGAACAAGGAACTTTCAACTGGTTATGAAATGAATTATACAAAATTAAAATCTTAATTTGATGGGGATGCCTGTATATGACCTATAAGCAAACAAGGCCATCAGCAAGAAGATTGGCTATTTCCATTAAAATAGTTATTCCTAATGCCTGTCACAAGGTCAGATTCTGACTTAAACTGGCCAGATAAGTAATAAAATTGAAACTATTTTTATTGGGAAGTGAAGTGAATGTATTGAGATGTCTCAGCCTGAGGAAAAAAAAGCTGCTCTACAGTCTGGTGGTACAGTATGACATTAAGTTTTATCTTTTGTCCTTTCATTATCTCAGCCAAAGAAGTTAAGTTTTGGATGGGAGTGTGAGAATGGACGGCAGTGCTAGTATCGCAAAAGTCGGACGCCGGAGAGGATATTCAAAATGGCGGCGCACTATTATTGAGAAACAGAGCAAACAGCTAAAAAAATAAATAATAAAATACAACCTATGAATAAAAACGATATATCTGATAAAACTATATCATAAAAGCCTATAAACTATAAAACCTTTTGGGTGGAATCAGCCTTCCTGAAAGTGCAGCCTCCATTACTGCAGGTATGTAGTATTGATCTTATGTGCAGAATGCCATTGTTCCCATTACTCTGCTTGTTGGGATACATTCCTGAAGTCACTATCCCAACTAAATACAGAAAACCCACTACTCATTTCTCTCACTATCACCAAGGAAATCATCTTTCAAAACTGAAAATCCCAAAAATCTTGCAGCATCTCCTACTGGATCAACTCACTTGAGGATCACATTTCAATCGAAAGAATAACAGTTTACAGAACAGTATCAGAAAGAAATGTATCAGTCTTTGATGATACCTGGAATACATTCATAACTCATCTAAACTTCAACCCCAAACCAAAGTCACATACATGACCCCAGGTCACCCCCATGACAAACAACCATACTCTAAATCCTTATTTTCTGTTTCTATTTCATCCCTTTCATTCATAGAAATTTGAACTCTGACATGCTCTCTGACATTACACACATTCATCCAACAAATATACATAGCTTCTTCATTCTCTCTTACTTTTCCCTCTAACTTTTCTTGGTGCCATGTCCACCAAACTGTAAAAACTGGCTGCTAAATGCCAATCAAATAACCCATTTCTCCGTCGTTTCGTTTATTGGTGTTATTAACATAACTGGCAATGATTATTATGATGATTATTATGATGATTATTATTATCATTATTAGTATTATTATTAGTATTAGTAGCAGTAGTGTTATTAGCAGTGCTTCATTTTTATTAATGATGTATATGTGTGTGTATGTATGGGGAATTCCTTAAAATCAGGCATACTTATACATACTGGATCCTAGATCTGGTGAGCTTGACTTATGGTTAAGCAGTTATTGGGGGTTAAGGGAGGTATTTTTATCTACTGATTGACACTCAATTTGAGATTTGACAAAAAAAAATTTTGAAAAAAACTTTTGACATGAACAACAAAAATGCTAATAATAATTACACATATACTAAAATAAAGTTTAAATAAGGACTTTTATTTGTCATAGAATATTGTTAAACTGTGCTATTGATACTTGACTTAACTAAAGGAGTCAAATACTTTGGTCACTACTACAAGTGAATCAATCCATTTTTGATGGATCACCCACTGTGCACCTGTGTCTCTTGGTCTTGAAACACATGCAGCTCTGCTCAATAGAAACAGCAAATGTATAAAACTAGAACTGAGGGTGAATTCCTATTTTGTCACATCAGTTTAGGACAGTGTAGAAAATGAGTGATTTAATATGACACATAGTACTTCCACCACCAGCCACATAATAACAGTCTCTCTCAGTTTAAGCTGTCTGATCATGTGGAGGTCTTAGAGTTATAGTCTTGATCCCAGCCTGATTAAGCAACCAAAGTTAAATTAATCACAATGAGCAGCAAGCATAATATGCAGGGATTTGGCCTATTATGTGCAACATTCCCCTTGCTGAATTAATTCACAGATAAACTCTGTAAAGCTTGTTCATAATAGTGTTTCTCATGGCTGGGTCTTTTGAGAGAACAACTGTGACGCAGAGTCAAAATCACAGCAGTATTTTGAGGATTAGCCTCTGGTGTGCAACAGTTAAAACTACCATGTGTAATCAGCCAGGAAGCAGTGCCAGGGCTGTCTTTTTCTGTTTCCTGATCAGTGTTTTGACACACAGTTTTTCTACGCTTGCTGACGTTCTTCAAATGATTCTCCCCTCTGACTTTCTCTTTACACTGAAAAAACACGCTGCTAGAGCTGCAACTCTGGAATTTTTTCAGAGTTGCAGCTCTGACAGTGTGTAAAGGGCATAATGCAGTACTTTGTCCACTGATCAGTTCTAATGCACATGCAGCCAGTTTGTAAAGCTTTGTAAAATCAGCCTGCATGAATGTGAGTAACTCGTGTCAGAGGTGGTAGCATCCTTTCCAGTTGACTGTCCATGTAGAAGACATGGACACAAAGAAACAGCATTGTTCTTAGCATCTGAATGTATCCCGCTCAGCATGTTTGTATTTTCAAAGGCTTTTCATATGAGCAATATCTAATGTGTTTGGAAATGTTGGCTGGGGTTGCTGGTGTGGTGACTTCCCAATTATGATAAAGAGATAAAAAAACATCTTAATTGTGATAGAGTTACTAACGTTAGCCTGAACTCTGATAACATTCAGGAGTGGCTTCCACACTGAGAAAATACTACACAGTGGATAGTGGTATGCTCTTCTTGCTCGTCATGAATGGGGCTTTTTTTTACCCTCCATCCATCCAAACTAATGTGTAGTTGGTCGACAATGTCCAACAAACTCCTTGGCCCTGAAAGTAATACTCAGTTACTACTGTTGGTAGTAGGCTGGTTTGCAGCATAAACATATATACTAACCATTTAGTTTTTAAATGGTTATGACACAGTTTCAATTTAATAACCATGCCTCTATAGGACTTACAGAAACAATAGAGATCATCAGCGAGAAGACTGGCTATTTCTATATAGTTAGCCTGTTCTTAATGCCTAATGTCACTGGGTCCAATTCCTCACAAAATCAGACTGATTTACGCCATGCAGACTAGAAGAGCCTATGTTTACCTTTTTACCAGGAACATTTTTGCGGTAAGAAGTAAGTTAGCCAATTAAAAGGAAGCAACAGGAGTTTTAGGTCCAGGGAATTTATTTTTTGACAGACCACATGAAAACACTTGGTCAGTCATTCAACGGATCAAGAGAATTCTGGGATTTGAAAGGATTCAAAACCGATCCTGAATTGATTGTTTCTCCTAGACAGGGGACTGTTGATACCTTTAGCTTTCTCAACAAAATTACTATTACCAGGCAACCATATCTGTTAGATCTATGTTCAGGAGTAAAACAAAGTTTAATTTGTTTCACCATTGTTGTATTACAATTATTAGTTTTACCTTGTACTTAACCTCGCCGCTATGCATCCTGCAAACAGCTGTGTCAAGAAAATACTAATACTAATAAAAAATATGTGTCGCATCTTTCTTTCACTCACTTCCAGAACAAATGTACGTGCTAGCCAGATAAATATCTTTAAAACTTCAAAACCTCGTCCTCTCCCTGATTCATATAGATTTTCATCAGAAATGGTTGTTCTTTCACAAAGTAGACAACTGGTTTCCTGATACCACACTACAGGAATTACATACTGTGTCTTCAGTTTTTTCAACACTGTTACCTTTAGCTTCTCACATTTTAGGTGATGCATGCAACAGAAATGTAAGATTGGTGACTGGATGTTTCTTGCTGACATGCACCCGGGAGTTATAAGTAACATCTACCTGGAATATTTTACGTGCACATGCCTGTACTGTCAACTTTTTATAACATAGTTTTTAATATGGACTGATGATTTAACCGGCAGTTTCAACTGTATTAGGTGTGTGTCTTGAATGAGATACCTGTGCGAGGCTGCAGCCCTGCAGCAACAGCAGGTACGGACAGTCCTGAGGAGGGTGAATGGAGTACTGTGTGGTGTTATCATCGCTGCTCTCCGTCTCCTCCCTCTCTGACTCCTCTCCTTCCCGCTTGCCTCTCAGCCTCGGCGGACAGAGGGTCTCTGTTTTGGCATGCAGCCCACCGTCCCTCTCAGAGGGAACCCTGAGGCTGTGAATGTGATTCTGAGCTGGGCATGTTTTTGGCTGTACTAAAGTTTGATTCTGGCTCTCGCTTGGATCCTCATGACATTTCTCATGATCTGTGTCCTGTATAGTCACTGTATCAGAATCTAAGAGGTCCATCTCACTTTTGCTCCTCCACAGTTTGTGGCTTCGGCCCATGGTCCGCTCTATGAGGGTGGAGGTCACTCTAGAGCGGCTCTTCTGCAGCTTTCGAGCCTGGGCATTGATACCTAACAGGGTAAAAACAAATAACACTGTTGGGAATTAGACTGAACACGTCTGTTAAAATGTGTGCAAATCGAGCTGCTTTATAAATACATTAAGTACGGGGGTAATGGAATGTAGTGATAGGGCAACACCCATTTTTTTTTCCTGAAGCAAGCTGAGCTTTGTGTGAGCCTGTGTATGTTCGCTCAATTTTGTACATTGTCTGTTTATGCCAGAGTCAACACTGAGAAGCCCCGTGCAGGAAACAGACCTCAGTGGAAAGAAAGACAGAGCTCATGGAAAAAAGTTCACCCACGAGCAGGCATCCACAGGCTGACACTGATACTGTGGAAGCCTATCACAAGCGGCCTCATTCATAAAAGCAGAACACAAAACAGGACGCACTCTCACACCATGACCACAGCTGTGTCAACCACAGCTCCAGACATGACAGAAAGTGGTCCACCCGGCACATTTACAGTGCCATAAAGTGTTTGTTTTCAGCATCTATGGACAGTTCTGGGTATTTTTCTGCTGCATCATGCTTTGTAAATATCAGTGGATACAATAGTTTGCTGCGTACAGCTTTTCTTAGCATCATATTAAAAATGTTAAAAGGGGTGTGTCACTGCAAGAAGTTGTCATAAAATGTAAAGTTTCTTTCAATAATTTGTAACAGAAATTTAAAAGAAAGAGAAAAAGAGAAATTGTAGACCTATTAAAATGAAGTTTGGTCTGTGTGGCTTGGCAGATTTCTCTGGAAAAAGAGCGTGCCAACTAACTACATTTTCACTGTGAGAAGTCTAAAACTGGATTTAATACTGACATAAATGGCAGAAACTTTTATTCCAAGACATGCAGACACCCTTAGTTAGGATGTGGTACGCTGAGAAAAGGTCAGTCCCTGAAGCACCCTGAGGCAACAGTCACACACTGTACCAGCGGTAATGGTGTCTTTGTCTTTGGATGTCTTCTCCTCTACCAAACTTCTCCTCAGGATTTCAAACCGCCTCGCCAGGCCTTCTCTAGGTTTCCATAGTGACTGAAGGAGGAGGGGCTTCTCATTGTCTCCCACGACTCTGAACCCTTCTGTCCTCCACTGACGGTTGCCAGTGGATCCAATGGTGTCACAGAGAACGTAGGACTCTGCCTCCTCCTTGCTCAAGCCATACCTAGAAGACATGAACATAATCATAAAAATGATCAAACTGTGCATCCATTAGCTCAACTGGTAGAGCAGGCGTCCCATGTACAGAGGCTTTGTCCTCTTTGCAGTGGCCCGGGGTTCGAGTCCCAGCCTGGGGCCCCCTTGCTGCATGTCACCCCCCCCCATCCTGTTTCCTGTCATCTCTGAAGCTGTCCTATCAATAAAGCCATACAAAGGCCAAAAAAATTATAATAAAAAAGACCAAACTAACTGATTCAGCATTTGTTTTTAAACGTCTTGGTTTATTGCATTGTAAATCACAAGTGATAAAAGTCTGTACTCTACTTAAAGCTAACTACTTGACAAGCCACAACTTATCCACACTCACAAAACAGCCGACCTAGTGATATTCGACTGAATCACTTGACAGCAACATAGACAGAACCAATTTTCCCCAACATTGTCTCAATTTCCTACACACAATTTAAAGGAACAGTTCACCCCAAGTTTTGTAGTCCACAAAACTTTACAACAAAAGAGCAGCGCAGCATTCTCCCAAACAGCTGAGGTAGATGGAGACTTGTTTTAAAACGTTACAAAAAAAAAATTTTTTTTAAAATGTCCTCATAATCCACGTAATCCAGGTCTCTGGTGTCCCGAGATCCCAAATGGATTTGAGTAGACAATATTTACTCAATTTTTAAAGCCCAAATCATCACTGTAATTGCTAAGCTGCAAGCATTAGCACAGACCCCATCTGAAGTGGGTGCACGAGCTCGACCGCACGTCGAGGGTGTGGGTAAAATCTTTTCTAATCAATTTGGGATCTCTCGGCTTCCAAAATCTTTGATTACAACAGACAAGCTGTATGGAGGCATTTTCTGTTTCTTTTTTCTATAATGTTATCAAACAAGTCACCATGTACTTTAGCTATTTAGGAAAATGCTGCAAAGCTGCAAAATGTTGTGAAGGTCCAGAAATGTTTTGCTGACTATGAAACTTCACCATTCCATCAGCATGGGGGTGAGTAGATAATGACTGAATTTTATTTTTTGAGTGAACTGATCATTCAAACATATGGTATTATTTTGAATATTTTGAAAGGAGCTTTAATTGCAGTTCTACATGGGGGCTGAAACATAAGACAATGTATTTTGAAAGAAAAGAGAACACATTCTTCCTGTTACAAGCTTAAAAAATGTACCCTTGTTCAGTTTAATACAGTCAGGGGTTTTAATGCTACATGGCTTAGTTAGGGCTCATATGACTAATAGCTAGTGTTTGCAAACTTTATATTAGATATTTGCATATTTGCACATCCAGAAGAATTTGCTTTCATTTTGGAGTAATTTTTCTGGACACAATATGGATGTTAGTCAAATATTCACACTACTTCAAGCTGTAGTTTGGTCTCAACCAACTCCTTAGAGCTCTTTATACGTAATATTCTCCACTTGGTTAACCAGCTGGTCTCTAGGGTTTAGGGATTTGTCTGACTGCCATTTGGTGCTTGGTAGGTAGTGTACAGCGTGTTTTTCAGAGTTTTTTCCCCAACAAAAGAGAACTGCTTGCTACAGATGGAAGAGGGAATGGTGAGAGTGAACCAAAAGAGTAAAGTTGTTGGCCGAGCTGAAGCACTCACAGCTCACAGCAAAAGGGAAATGCAAAGTCAGGAAATAATTTGCCACCAATACTATATGCAGCTCCTCTCATATTAGTCATTTGATTGATTTTCAATGTATATATTGATCAGAGCAGCTTAAAATAGAAACATTTAGATCTGCTTACTCAGAGGGTTGTAGCCATTTTTTTCAAAATAAGTAACACCTTATTATGGATATTCCATTAAACCCGCAAGCAGAACTGATATGTTAATGTATCACAAACCCATTACTATATAAAAGATTTAGTAATGATGTAGTTAAATGTCACAGTCGTGTACATTTTTACTGAGGGGAAAAGAAAAGTGATTTAGTCTTTCCTCTACGAACTGAATACCACTTGTATTAATCATTCCATTATGTGTTTGGCTGAAACATAAGCAAAGACTGACCGACATTCACTCTCCAGAGAGGCTGCCTTAGAGTCCTGGCCGACACTGGCCGTCTTTCACACAAGTCTGTGGTTTGCTCAAGACCTTTTCAGAACTACTAAATGAACTATAGGGCACACTTGCACACTGTGTGCACTGTAATACAATTATATTTAACAAAACAACGGGTCAAGTTGACGTCCATCTGAAATATACTAATCACAACAACATGAACATGCTCTCCTTTCATCACCTGCCAAAGTTTGGTGGATCAAGGACTGTTCTTACATACTGCTTTTATATACAAATTATGTAGCACAAAGGTATATTACAGCAGAGGAAGCATGTGGATGGACATAATATAATTCACCCTGTGTAGACACACAAGGACACACATATGGTAGACAGACATGCAAACACATACGCACAGATTACACATGGCCTTACCGTTCAAGGGCCTCTTTGACTAGCTCTTTTGCACTTGAGTGTGTGGTGGCCAAGACACTCTTATAGTGAGCTCCCTCACAGATTTCATTGCCAAAGATCTTCAGGATGCCTGGAGCAGTTATCTGATTAGACAGCTCAGACGGGTCGTCCACTCTTAAGACATCTGCGGAGATCACTGCCATGACATCAAAAGAAAGAAGTTTCAATGATGGGTCTCGGTTGTGGTTCATTAGCATTAATGGCAGATTGACATTTACCATAAAACCAGTAGGAAAGACAATCATTGTATGACAAAAATACTTACTTACCTACATAAAATGTGTTTACTATTTGTAAATCTTCCAAGTGCACTATTTTGTATTAGTGTTGTCAGAAATATCAACAAACACTGTGCCTTCTCACTCTCTCTTCTCTCTGATAGTAAGTTGACACATACACCGCTGCACCCATATAGGAATGCCTCCTCCCACTCTCTGGATTATGGTCAGAAGTGAATTAACTCAAATGCTGTTGTACTTAACAACAACAAAACAAGAAGAAGAATCTTTATTTGATCACATATCATACAATGTATAACATAGTGAAACTGGTACTTTTAGTATGGGCTTTTAACCTATCCAGAGAGAGCACAGGGCGCGGGTTAACCCTCGGACCAACTATGGATCTTAGCCAGTGCCTTTGGTCAAGGGTGCTGACTGGAAAATCAACCTATTTGTGCATGTTTTGATGGTGGGGGAAACCCGGAGTACCTGGAGGAAACCCACGCAAGCATCGGGAGAACATGCAAAGTCTGCACAGTAAGGCCCTGCCCCAGTGGGATACAAAACGAGGACCTTCTTGCTTCAGGCAACATGCTAACCACTGCACCACCATGCTGTACACAAGCATTATTATGTCTTTCATAAAAAAATTTAAAAAATGTTATGCCCTGTCGAATATGGTATTGACTATACTTTGAAACTTTTCAGGATGTAGTATTGTAGTTTGAAATTCCAGTATTGTGACAACACTGTGTTGTGAATGATAAGCCAATGGTGTATCTATATTAACAGGACATTATGGAATATGTGTGCTGACTGATGCCAGTTAATCTAGGAATTTAAGTATGTATATTGGCATTTGTATGTATACTTTGTACAGTCAATTTTCTAGAGTAAAAGTACTATATAGTCAAGCAATAGGTATAATTACTGCACAGTTGTGCAGTTGGAACACATGTATCAGTGATTTATGCCCCTTTTTTACTTCAACACAATGAGAAATGCAGTGTTAAATACTATCTCTTGTCTTAGTGATGGCTTTGTTTACCCTATAATCAAAGCCCCCTGTCAGCAATGTATTATTGCACTTAAAATAAAGTTGGAGGACTCACAAGCGACGATGCAATACCCTTGCTTTTAGACTGGCTCAAGCTCAAAAAATGCTGGATCCTACATTTCCCACAATGCAACCTAATATCTTTTCGTTGCCTGTCAAAGCATCATGTCAATTGCCATGTCCACTCTTAATAATGCAGTAGGAGTTAAATGTATGAGCCCAAATTGATAACCCTGATGACATCATCAGGGGTTGTTGTCTCAGACAGCTAATCCAGAGCCACAGAAGATTATACAACTTTTCAACATTTTTCACAGCCTGCTCCCTGTGACTAGTCAGCTGACCTTTGTCACAAAAATGTATCAATGATAAAATGCTACATGTACCAACAGCAGCCTTATATCTATATCTTCCAATGACAATGAAATTCCAGACCAAACATGCAGGGAAAATGTAAAGTATTTGTGACATACTGCTTCCCTTCCTGGCTTGGATGGACAGTGAGGACCTGATGCCCGCTGTCAGTGACATGGAGCCTGAGTTGGAGGCAGGGCCACGGAGAAAGCCACCTGAGAGTCGGTTGGTATGGCGACAGACACGGCTCTTGCTGGGCTTTCTAACCGCTGTGCCCTCGGCTGACCTGCTGGTGGATGAACTGCCGGTGGATGAAGCTGATCTGATGAGCAGAGGAGAAGGATGGGTCCTTGAGGAGAATTGCAAAAGACACTGAATCCCTAGCAGCTGATCTGTGCCTTCATCTCTGACTGTGATCCATTGCGGAAGGAAGGCAGAATGGTTCCCAATAGGGCCCAACAGAGTTTTGTCACCATCAAGTTAAGAAAAGGATGGGGGAAGGAGAGATAAGTGGTTCAAAAAGGAGAGAAATGAAGGAGTTGAATGATGTGCAAGAGAGAAAAACAGATCAAATCAGAATTTAAACTCAAATAAAAAAAAATCTATTTGTATAGCACTTTTTACAGACAAACTCCCAAAGTGATTTACATTGGCATTAACATACAGTAAGAAAATATAGAAAATGAAGTGACCACCTGAGACACATAAAAAAGTAATAAAAATACACAGAAGATAAGTGATAAATACTTTAAGTAAAGACCAGGTGCATGAGGGTCAAATGCCTGTCTAAACAGATATGTCTTCAGCTGCCTTTTTAAAAGCCTCGTTCAAAATAACAGGGGCCTCAAAACCACAGAACTGTGATGCACCACAGGACAGTGGAAAATAAATTGATAAATTAATAAATAAATAAGAGAAAAAATAATGGAATATAAAAAGAAGGTATCAATTAGAAGTGAAAACATAGCACTAGTAGCACAAAATGTACACAAAACATCAAGACAAAATATGAGGGTCATTCCCATAAACCTATACTACAAAGTTCCATCACATTGCAGCATGGTACATACATGTCTGTCGTCAGCACAAAGCCTTCCAGTCTCAGTCACCATCCTCCCTCAGCTCCCTCAGTACATTAGTGTAATAATGAGGCGTTGTTTCACCTCTGATCAAGCCTGTAATCTTCTTAACATTACGGTCCAAAGGTTCTCTGCGGTAATATGATTATAAAAGATTTCTTATGAATAACAGAAGTGAAATAGTTTAAGTCAGTGGTAGAACTACAGAAATGTCCATAATGGAAGATGAAGGAGTGCATGTTGTCAGTAGTTTCAGTGCATGTTATGGGCAACAATATATGACTTTAATTGTACTTTTTGTGATTTTCTCTCTCTTAAGTATCTTCCCTCAAAGCATTTAACGTCCTGAGATACCCACACAACAGAAGCAGTAGACTGGGATTCCCCAATTCATTTTTAAGAGCATAAGAAGGAAATGACAGACTCGATGGAAAGAAAAAATAAAGTAAGAAAAAGACATCTGGACTACATAGCCATCGTAACTCATGCAGAACTGATTTGTACCAAGAGTCAAAGGCAGTCATACTCACTGCTGAGAGCCATCGCTCGTCTTCCTCCCCAGCCTCACAAACCGTCTCTTTGGTGACGCTGCAGGCAAAATCGGCGCTCTTGGTGGAAGACAGCGCAACTCCTCAGAGGAAACTTTAAACTGATTCATTCCTGTTCATGCGCGAGCTCAGCTGTCGCGGATCAGTTCCAATCAATACAGTGTTCCTGTCATGTCTCATCAGCCTGTGACGTGTGCAGTAAAAACTCACTGAAAGTGTCAGAGAGTGGACAAATCGGAGTCCTGTTTATGGCACAGTGAAACTGACTGCTGCGTGCGGATGAGGCCGATCGTTTCAAATTGAGAACGAACCCGCTCTCCAGATGTGCTCCGACAGCGCAAACGCTTAGAGATGCCAGGTGCGCACCCGCCCACCCGTACTAAAACTTTCAAAATAAAATCCTCACGGGACTTCGGATTCTTCTCTTATTCCAAAACATTTCGCCTAATATGTCGGCAGTAATCTTATTGAGGAAGACTGATAGAATTTGTGGACGAACCTAATGTGCAACATGAGCCGAACCAGAGGACCAAAGACGCGCTCATGACACCATCTTCTGGCTGTGCACAGAATACAAGTGAGAGTACAGAATTTCTGTGACAGGAAGTAAGAACCTTAGTGTAGGCCCTGTAACATGATGGAATTATGTGATCAGGGAGTAGCCTACTGTTAATCCTGACATTTAAACACAGTATGTCATTTCTGCCACTAGGTGTCTCTCACTCAAGACATAAGTAGTATGGGATCATGGGAGTTGCTGTCTTCACCATTAATACACACAACGAAGGTTTAGTCGTTTTTAGACATTTTAATGCAGATATTTCACATTACAGTCGTGGTTAAAAGTTCACATTCACTTGTAAAGAACACGTATATTACAGAAGTCTTCAGTTCCAATGATTTCTACAGCTCTCATGTTTCTGTGATGGAATGAGTGGAACACATACTACCTTGTCACAAAAAACATTCATGAAGTTTGGTTCAATAATGAATTTCTTATAGGTCTTCTGAAAATGTGTCAAAAATATACATACAGTAACTTGAACGATCAATTTTGGTGATTATAGAAAGTTGTGTGAATCAAATTTGCTTTGTAGCATGCCCTTTTAACTTCCTCTGAGTGATTCTGATTGATAACAGCTGGTGGGGTTATTTGATTCACCCATTAGACTCAGCCACAGACACTACAATGAGAAAGTCTAAAGAGCTCAGTATTGATCTGAAAGAGCACATCATTGATTTGAACATGTCAGGAAAGTCACTTGGAGCCATTTCAAAGCAGTTACAGGTCCCAAAATCAACTGGAGACAACAACTATAAGTATAAAGTTCATGCCACAGTTGTGTCACTGCCACCATCAGGAAGAAAACACAAACTATCACCTGCTGCTGACAGAAAACTGGTCAGGATGGTCAAGAGTCACCAAAAAGCAAGACTGTAATGAATTAGCTGCTGGAAGACAGGTGTCAGTGACCACAGTCAGGTGTGTTTTACATCAACATGAGCTGAGAGGCTGCCGTGCAAGAAAGAAGCTCTTTCTCCAGACGAGGCACCTTAAAGCTCGACTGAAGTTTGCTGCTGATCGCATGGACAAAGAAAAAACCTTCTGGAGGAAAACTCTGACAAAACTGAGCTTTTTGGCCACAGTGAGCAGCAATATGTTTAGAGCAAAGAAGGTGAGGCCTCTAACCCCAAGAACACCAAACCTACTGTCCAGCATGGTGCTGGTAGTATTATGCTGTGGGGCTGTTTTGCTGGCAGTGAATCTGGTGCTCTAAAGAAAGTAAATGGAACAATGAAGGACGATTATCTCCAAATTCTTCAGGAAACCCTAAAATCATGAACCAGAAGATTGGGTCTTGGGTGCAGTTAGGTGTTCCAACAGGACAATGATCCCAAAAACACATCAAAAGTGGGAAAGGAATTGCCTAATAAGGGTATTATTGAGGTTTTGGAATTATCTTTCCAAAGTCAAGACTTGAACCCCATCGAGAACATGTGGACATGAGGAAACAAGTCTGTGCCAGGAAGCTAACAAATTCAGTTGAACTTCACAGATTCTGTCAAGAGGAGTGGTTAAAAATTCAACCAGAAATGTGTGGATGGCTATCAAAAGCACCTCATTGAGGTAGAAAATGGCCAAGGGTCATTTAACCAAATATCAGAGTCACTGTATGTATATTTTTGATACAGCAGATTTGGTCACATTTTCAGAAGATCTATAATAAATTCATTATTGAATCAAACTTCATGAGTGTTCCACTCATTACATCACAGAAAAATGAGAGTTTTAGAAATCATTGGAAGTGTGTATGTGTAAGTGTATGTCAACATTTGACCGCGACTGTACGTATATCATGGCAGTCTTCAGTTCCAATGATTTCTACAGCTCTCATTGTTCTGTGATGGAATGAGTGGAACACAAACTACTTTGTCACAAAAAACATTCATGAATTTATTGTAGTATCTCTAATATTAGACTAATTTTAGAATATTACTTAAGACTAAACAAAAAAAGGATTTGTAATACAGACATGTTGACCTTCTGAAAGGTACTGGATATTGTCATATTGGCTAGGTGAGTGTAAAAAATATAAAAATATATAGAATAAAATAATGTAAAGGTGTAAGGTGGTGATGAGGTGTTAGGTGTTAGCTTGACTTGACAAAGCGCCCTCAGGAGACATTAAGTAACTAATTAAGTCATTCATTCTCCTTATGAGTAAAATGAACTGTATATGAGTTTTTTATGGTTAAACTTACTATAATTTGTTGTGTAGACTATTTGAAATGATATTTAAAATATACTGCTACTCCTGCTTTTAAAATGTAGTTGAAAATGAATGCCAATAATAAACTTCATCCTGGTCCTAATGCCACATATGTATCACAGTAATTCCTACTGTAGTTGACCACTAGATGGTGTGCTCAGCCCTGGAAACTCCTAGTGTGACCCACTGAGGAGTTTACAAGAGATAATCTGTTTACATTGTTAACAGGAACAATGAAATACAAGAAGCACATCAAATAATAATGATAAATGAACAAGAATATATATTTGTAATTGTAAATGCAGCTTTTTATTCCTTTTGTCATATTTACAAAGGGAGTGTTTTCTGTGAAAGCATCACCACGGCTTCCCAGGGCTTTAGTGACTTATAACTTTAAAATGTCATACCTTATTTAGTAGCAAGACTTATTTGATCACAGTTTTGGCTCTCCTGTATAAATCAAACACCAGCCAGTGAGCCAGAGGGAAATCCTTCCTGGCCTTCGTGGAGAGATAAATGGGCTTGCAGGTCTAGGGGTGGAGCCTCACTGTATAGGACCTACTTGGATAATGTGACACTACAGATACCTGAGGACTTGTGACAGCTCCTGCAGTGTAAATACAACAGAGGGCTTCTCGTACATGTCAGTTTGCACTCTGAAGGTCCTCTGCTGGCTGGCTTCATTTACCTGCACTTATCAGAAAGGCGTCCCACTAATCAAGGACAGAAGCATCTGCTTGCAGGCCAAGGACAGCTCTTCTTGGAACATAGGTAGAGAACAGAAGGGCTTAACGTCTGGTAATCAGATCCCCTGTTGGACAAGGAGGAGACTTAACAAAGTCTTATGGCTGAGTGTCTTTACAGTCCAAAGAGCAGGAGTTCCAGCACAATTAGTTTGAAGTCTTTGCTGCCTAAGTTTGTCAAACAAAAAGAAATTCCCTCTTTCTGCTGCTATCAGCCCATCAACAAGACACGGCAAGACACATCAGCTATTTTGCGTTACAAACCAAAAACAAACAATTTCCCCTACGATATGACCTGAATTGACTCACTTGTAGTTTGGCAGCATGACTGGTATTTGGACCTTTGGTATATGTTCATCCTAAATATATGCAATGAAAACATGTTTTATGTAAAATCAAACTGCAGATTTGATCAATTTGAAAGCAGGTACATACTTTGGTTTGACCAGGCAGTGTGTAAGTAACAGGTTTCAGTAAGGCTTTTCAGACTACCCATTTTAAGGCTTTAAGGTGTGCTCAAAACTAACTACAGTGTACCTTATGTCATTTAACCACAGCTGAAGACAGACGTGCTTATAGCTTTTTCAGACTGCTTTCCTGGTGGCCAGAAATAGGGTTGCACTTTTACACAAAAGTTACAGAAATACATGTGTAATGAATAGAAAAAGAGAACTTAAGAACAGGGCCACACATAAGGGGGAAAAAGGGTAAAGCTTTATTTGCCGAGGAAGACAAGCAATAACCAAGTTCATTCTAATACAAGCAATCATAACCTAATTTTATTTTGAGCCAAAATACCCATAATTATTTATTGAAACAACAACATTTTATTCGTTACTTAAGTAATTGGCATGTTTCATAAGTAAAACCCTCTTTCCTGAAAATGGTATGAGTCATTTTTTTGGATGCAACCTCAAAATGTCAACGACAGTGCACCACGGGCATTCAGCCACATGACCTGAGAAATCTTCTTTCTTTTTCTTTCTGCTTCTGATATTGTCATATCGGAGTTATTACCAATATCCGACTCGTAAAAAGCGTTGAGGTCAACTTCCAAGTTACAGTTATGACTGGGAGACCATAGTTCAGTATAAGTGTTTGCAGTCAGTCATGCTATGTGGGGTCGAGGTGAAGTCTGAACAAGTGAGTCTTGAGTCTTTTGCAGAAGATGGCGAGTGACTCTGCTGTCCTGACATTGGCCGGAAGTTCGTTCCACAACTGGGGCGCCAGAACAGAGTCGCGACTTCGTTGAGTGGCCTTTGTTTGCTCTCAGTGATGGAAGAGATCGAAGTGCTCGCGCTGGGGCATGTGGTCATTCGTGCAGGCCTTTCTATGATGATACAAGTTTCAGTCTCAGTGATTCTGTGTGGACATCTGCCTTTGGCATTTGACCAAGGGCAATAGCCACAGGGCAGCAAACTCAAGACCTGTATCTGTTTTATTGTGAGAGTAAACACGTCACATGCCGGAAGCATTTTTTGGATATTAAATCTGGTGTCTGATTTCATATTCTAGAGTGATCCTGGACCTGGGGTTTTCTGCAAGCCTCTTTTTTTTCTTTTCTTTTTTTTAAAGAAGTGTTAATGTGAAATGAGGTTAAGCTAGCCCTAGGCTTTATGTAGCCACAATTGGTTTGGCTATGAGTGATCTGATAAAAGAGTGTGATTGATTGTATCCTGAGGGGTTATTTAATTTTGGCAAAATTACCTCCAAGGTCTTGGTAAGATATGGTATGAGTTGTAGAGTTGTTGTGGTCCTGCAGTGCATAGCAGCTGATGATAATTATCCATTACATTTGTGATTTTCATGGAAAAACACCCTGAGCAGTATGTGGCTGGAATAGCATGCATATTGTAATTAATTTGTATTATCCTTGTCATGGCCCAGGATCCAAAACCAAAAGACAAAAGCCATTAGAAACAATGGAAACTTTGTCAATGCTATGTCATCAGCATTTTGTCACAGAAGAGATTTGTTTTAGAGATGTGTTACAATAGGAAGAGCACAGTAAATAACAAATGAATAATACTAGAAAATATCAAATTGTTTGCTGTGAAAAGATATCTTGCTTGCTTTCAGTTTTGGGTAAACATTTAGCCAACAGTAACAGTGTAAAAAATAAACATAAAACACAAAACAAGTTTTTCGTAGGATTCATTTTTTCAAACAAACCGTTTGATCAGCCCCATCATGTGGCTCTGAGGAGGATAGCTGTGGTTTTGGAGTCAAGCAGGGAGATGTCACAGCCTTCAAAAGGTTTGCACTGCAGATACATTCCCTGGTTGGCATGCTCCAGACCTTGGGAACTGATGGACATATGGAACTTAGATGTGGCTCACATGCTTACACGTTGCCCCTCTTACAAAACTCCCACTTGAGAGACCAGGGTCAGGGGCCACATACACCCTAACAGACCTGGCAGAGCGGCTCAGATACGAGTCCTGCTGTCAAGGCAATGAAGTCCAACTAGCAGGAAGAGGACAAGCAGCAGATTACACATGTGGCTTTGGTGTTGCATAGTGTAGAAAAGCAGCCATAAATCCAGCAAGGCAACCCCTAGTGCTGTCTCAGAAGAGGAGTAAGGTCAAGCCCTATTGTCCATATCGTTAGAGCTCAGACCACTTCCTCAATAAGTGCCAAGCCATTCAAAGACTTATAGGGGAACAGGTATTGTACAGGTACATCAAACAAACTGTGTTGGTGCTGTGCGAGGGCCCACCAAGCGCCTCAGATCTCAAGAAACCGTGCTGTGTGCCAAGGTAAGCATCTAAAGGTCATCCATGAGGTCAACAGAGAGACGCCCATCTGAACCACCCAAAGAGGATCAATGCTTACTCAGTACAGAGAGTTGCAGAGGTTCTCTATTTGGACCATCCATCAGATTCCACTAGGGTGCTGCTAAAGGTTGTTAAAATTCTTCTTAGCAATCACGGCCTTGCGCTGGGAACATATGCTCTAGGCAACAGCTCCAAGTGGACGATGCCCCTCCCAGAGTTGTGTCATTCCGCTTAGTCCCAGCTGCTCAACCAAAAAAGGGCTTAAGAGTTGCGCGAGCCTTCATTTTGCAGCACCTTATTCTGGCAGAACACTCCAACCCCATCAAATCTCTGCAGAAGAAGTACAAATATAGGGTGCACTACTCCGTTGCTGCGGAAACATAATATGCCTCTCTTCCAAGCAACCGATGAGTCTGTGATGCCAAGTCTCAGTACAGAAGGAAGGCTGGAAAGGACCCACAGCAGGCACAAGCATACTGTGAGGAGATCCGCAAGCTGGTCAGAGCACAATTAGTTAAGAAGCTCAGCATTGACTCCTCAACAGAAGACAAATTATGGTTCAGCCACCATCATTTGGTATGCCACCATGGAATTAACTGTATCATGTTCAACTGCTCCCACCAGGTTTGTGGCCTCAATTTTAATGATGTTGTGCTGCCTGGACAATCCCTAGGCATCTCTCTTCTTGGAGTCTTACTGCACTTCAGACAACATCAGCAGTTGCTAGCAGTGCCAACACACAAAGTATGTTCCATCAAGTAAGGCTCCTATCTGAACACCAGTCCCTTCTTAGGTTTGTGTGGAGAGACATTAGGTGAGAAGACCCTCCAGATGTGTACAAGTGGCAGGTCTTGCCACCCATACTGAATCAGCCCTAAGGCTTAGTTGGAGTTGGACATACTTGGCGAGCTCGACAATGCGATCCTTTGGGGTCCACTCTGCCATACATGACAAGGGTAAAGATACTTGTTCAGAGCCTTCAGGATAAACAGTGCAACTGGGATGATCCTTTTATGCTTCAAGAGCCACTGCAGTACAGCTACAGCAATGCAATATTGACACACTTGAATCACTAATAACAGAGAATTAACTTTCCACTGCCCTTATGCAAATGCCAACAACAAAGCACCAGAACCTGATAGCTTCCCTGCGGAGTTCTATTAACATTTCTGGCCCATTTTACTTTCAAAAAGTAATTATGGAAACAAAACAAAATTCAAGTTTACCCGCTTTTACTTTTCAGTTTAATGGTTTATTCATCACAACGACAAGCAGGAACCATCATAGTCACCTTTAGATACTGAAAAAGCCTTTCGAGAGAAAGTAAGTGAACTGGTCATTTCATATATCCACATTACAGAAATTTGGTTTTGGGAAATCATTTATTAACCAAGTTAAATTCTTTACACTGCACCTTCAGCCACTGTAATCAACGGACCAACATCACAAAGTTTCACACTCCATGGGGACTAGGGAAGGATGCCCACTCTCTCCCTTCCTATTCACCATTTTCATTGAGCCTTTAGCTGCAGCCATTCACCAGAACAAAGGAATAAATCAAATCAAAATCAAATCAAAACTTTATTTATAGAGCACTTTTCATGCAAAGACATGCAACACAAAGTGCTTTACGCATTAATTAGACAAAACAATTACAAAGAAGCCCCCTCCCTCCCACCCTCCATATTACACACACACACACATGCACACACATACACACACACACACACACACACACACACACACACACACACACACACACACAAACACAAACACAAACACACACACACACACACACACACACACACACACAAACACAAACACAAACACACACACACCTGCACACTCTCACTACTGACAATAGGGAGACATGGCATGGCACTGAGGATTGAGGAAGAGCCACCTTTGGAGCCGTCCACACTGGGAGGAGTCGCAGGCTATGCCACAGGGGGCACCAGTGCCCAGGCCCCCCAACCCTGACAGACAACAGCCGGCCGGGCCGAAGGGACCCAAGGACAGCACCCCAGCAGCAGCCCAGACACAGCTCCCAGTGTGGAGGTCCTCGTCAGCACGCGTGCGGCTGAGTTTGAGAAAAGGAATCCAGACACCAAAACGCAAGTCATAAAATTAGTCTTTATGCCCATGACATATTTCTTTTTTTTGCAAAACCCTAACTTATCATTATAAGAAACCTTAAACTCATTTAACTCATAGAAACATACTCCAACACCTCTACTGACTCGATTAAGTGGCATAAATGTTCCATCCTCCCACTACAAAGTAACAACATGGATGTGGAAGCCCACACACCACCTATCCCTTTATGCACAAGTCACATCACATATCTGGGCATTAATATCTCCCCAAAGCTGTCACAGAGTTGTTCGGTCTCAACTTCACCCCACTACTTAAAACAATATTCGACAACCTCCTCCACTGGATGACCCTTCCACTCTCCTTTCCGTCTTTTCACTATGATCCCAACAGTTTGTAACAATATTTCCATCTCAGATTTACCATTTCTCAGCCAGACTATTAAATCAGCAACTCTGAGAGCATGGTGGTAATTCCACAAAGTCACAAACTCCACCTCAGCACCATCTAAATATTGAAACAACCCTGATTTTTTAAGCAACAAGAAACCAATCAATTTCCACTCATGGTCCGAAAAAGGCATCACACAGTCCCAACACATCTTCCATAACAATACACTGGTTTCATTTCACCACCTGGTCCAGAAGTACAGCATCAGGAGCAATGAGGTTTTGGAATATTCACAACTAAAATCATCTGTTCAAAACATATGCAACATTAAAGTTACCACACTAGAACTTCCCCCCTCGAGCTTCGGGTTAATTAACATCTCCTCTTTAAAAAAAACTGCTCTCCAAAATTCACAGAATAAAATTTAAATCCAATAAAGCACCATACAGTACATACCATCATTAAAATAGGAAAAAGACCTGTCCATTGCTCCTTACGTTGACTACTGGAACCAAATTTGCAAAAACATCTACCTCATGACATGAAATGCCAATGTACAACTCATACAATATAAGATACTTCACCGGACAAAACATTTTTGAATATTGGATCCTCATCAGTAATTTGTTCAAGCTGTACGCAAAACAACCATGACGGCTATATTCATGCTACCTAGCATGGCACACCTGTTCATTGCTTTTGTTCATTCGTCACTTTCAGTCTTCCTGGGCTGCCCTTTCATCATCTCTTTATCCCCCTTACTTTGCCTACTGGGTGACATATCATCCCTCAACCTAAACAAAACAAACCATAGATTATTCCTCGGAGCGATATCTATGGGCAAGAAAACAATCCTCATGTATTGGAAATCAACGAACAACACACATATCACACGGTGGAAAAACTAACTTATGGATCACTCCATCTCATCTCTCTGGAAAACTGATCTACTTCTGTACAAAGTCTTTACACACACACACACACTACATACATAAAGATAAGGAATTCAGAAAGGAGACATTGACCCACAATGCTATGAGAATAGTGGTAACAACAATAATAACAACAATACTGATCATAATATGTTTATACATATATCTTTTTATTTCATTTCCTGTACTGTATTTATAGCATATAGTATAGTATTTGGTATATTTCTTACTTTATACATTATGTATGTTTTTTGACTCCTTTTCTTTTACTACTATAAGTAGTAGTCGTAGTAGTAATATTATCATTATTATTGTTGTTGCTGTTGTTTACTATTTTTTACTAATCTATTACTATTGGTTTTATCAGTATTACTAGTATTGTTGCTATAATTACTGCTATTATTCTTATTCTTCCTATTGTTATTTATGTAAGACTTCACATCATACATACATAAATACATACAGACACACATACATATATTCAAACATGCATACATACTATACAACTATGTATTTATTCATTTACATAGTGTACCTTTATCACTCCCCCACCACCACAAATACAAGTTCAACTGTTGGGGCTGTTCTCAGCTCTGTCAATATTGTGTATTGCAAAAAAAAGAAGAAAAAACGGCTTGACAAAAATGCAGTGACAAAATTGCTTAAACTTTAAAAACAAACCTGCCCAGAGCACCTGGTGCTCTACTAATTTACGCTGCCTTGTCAAAAACTGCTACCTTAAAGCAAATTGATAGTACTACCTCTCTCCCTTAAGGATAATTTATGCTCCCTTTATGTACTAAAATAGATACATCCATCGCAAAGGATATAAGTCTAACTCACCACATACTCACTCACTGACATTGATGTTAAGCAATACATCTGGTTAAGGGCAGCTCACAGTCAATAGTTTCTAACAACAACAAACATGACAAAGGTGGATAATGCACCTGTTCAGAAAAATTACAGTGAAAGCAGCTTGGTAGACGGTGGTGTTTTGTGAGGCCATTTAAAACACTGCTATGTGTCAACAAACATTCTTTGTCATGTCCTATGGTCGTCTCGTGTGAACTATTGGCTACACTGCCCTCACAATTTTCAGTGGTAATGCTCCTTTTAGTCTGTAACCGTACAGTAAGCTTTTATGCAGGATGCGGACTTGGCTTTCCGTCTGTATCGGTATCTAATGTTGAGCACAAATCAGCCTTTAGATGTGACAAGTAACACATCTCGATAGGTAGCAAGAAGTGAACAGAAACACAAGATGCAGCTTCCCTTAAAGAGCTGTAATAACCCCAATCTTCTCCTCTTGTTTATCTATCTATCTATCTATCTATCTATCTATATATATATATATATATATATATATATGTATATATATATATATACATATATATATATATATAATATTTATTATTTATCTCAGCAAATGTGTTGATGACCTGATCACTGTAAGATGGCCAAGATCATTCCCCAACCAGAAGGCCTGGATGAATGGAGGGCTCAGCCAGAAAAGCTGCCGTTCGGTCAGGTGACAACGAAGCATACATCACCACCAGAGCAAGAGTGAAAGCTGGTATCAAGGAGGCAAAGAGGAGACATCAGCAGAGACTGGAGAGGGTGGTGGTCCACAGAGAACAATCTACTGCTCACCATCACCAAGGAGTTTATTGTTGATTTTAGAAAAAAGGGAGGCAAAAACACACACCCCTGAAAAAGAGCTCTATTGCTCTATTGCAAAAGGTACAGAAGTATCCACTGCCATACCACCAGACTACAGAGCAGCTTCATTCCACAGGCTGTGAGGCTCCTGAACTCATCCTCAACACTCCATTGTCTAAAATAGATGTAGCAGGACTCGAGGACTCAATTTTTATTTCGTTTTTTAAAAACCTTGTTTAAAAAATGTACGTTCTTATGTGATAGTGTCAACATTACACAAGGGATGGGACTTTGCTTCTCTGTTGACCCTTAATTAATTTATTGATTGAGGACCACGAGGAACCACCAAGTTCCACCTTAGACATTACCTATTGCTATCTCTCACGTGCAAACTGTGATATGACTCATCAACAAACTGCTGAGTCATGGTGTGTGTGCATGTTAAAGTGAGGGAGAGAGAGACAGAGAGAGAGAGAGAGAGAGAGAGAGAGAGAGAGAAAGGGGTGGGGCCTAGTAAACGGATGCCCCGCCTTGCCATCACGACAGCCTCCCATAGAAATAATTCTTCTCCTGCCCCAACTTACTTTTCAATTCGATTTTCAGCAGAGCGGAAGAAGCGGACCGTTTCCTGTCGCTTGACGGTCCACGCTGACGGCGGACACAGAGACCTGAGGCGCCGACACAACACATACCTGTCTGTGTGGCATGTGACTGTCGGCGAGCGTGTTTTTCACGCAGAAAGGAATAGGAAAAGTGGTCGGCCAGAAAAGGGCTCGACCTGTAGAGAAGACACAGAGCTCTCCGGTGGTTCCCGGTATCCCGCCGTGACGGAGATGGAGAAGCTGTGCGGACCGGAGCTTCCCTTCTGGGTGAGTACGTCACCCATCGCCGGTGTCGGCTCCGGTGGTTTGTCATGACTGCTGCCGTGTATGTCACAAGATCTCCCATGGCCTTGTGTGTACTTCGGGTACTACCTGACAAGGTTGTACCATATTATGTCATGAGCTGCTTTTGTTTTGTTTCCGGGCAGCCATTCAGAGGTACACCACCGGCCACGGCGAACCATAAATAACCCACTTAATAGCATTTACTGTGTTAACGAGCTCTCAATTAATGTCATGTTAAATTAGGTGGTTTCGTTTGGTGTGTTAAGAAGTCGCACACGGCTGTTCTATCCTCGAGGAAGGACAGTCATGTAGTAAAACGTCAAACACAGCTTAATATTGATACTGTTTTAGTATTTATGATGCACCTCCGACACGATAACGACCGTAAACTTATCTCAGAGTCAGTATACAGTAGCTAGACTAAGCCCCTCTAGGAATAATAAAGGGATAGCATAGTAGATGACAAAAGCAGAGAGTAGGAAGTACCGAGCCTAATAAAACACACCACAGTCCCACTGGGAATGTTTCTGTATGGTGATAAAAGCTCATACAGTGGGCAGAGGGCCCTTTATAGAGATATCATAGGAGGCAAAATCCCCATCAAGAAATTTTAATATCACACTCTGTTTAATTATACGTATCGTACCTACAGGCTAGTATAATGAGGTTACTAATCAGTAGTACCACAAACACACAGTAAATCCCAATGGGAATATTATGGAAGTTTTGGATTTCTTTCACAGAGACCCACAGTAGCACTCATAACACCATGTAGACTGCCTGGATGGTGTCGCTCTATTAGAGTTATCTGAGGTCATGTTCGGTATCCTTTTCTCGCTGTGGTAACACTAATGTGGCTTTAATCTTGCAATGGTTGTTCTAGCTCTGTTGCAATTGTGTATTCCTACAGCTGTAAACCATATCAAGAAGTCCTACAGTTCACATATATTAATTTCTTTGATCCTGAACATCACAATTTTGAGAACTCAATTGCTGCAAGGTCCTTGATAACTTTTTCAATTTTATGTTGTTGTATGTTTGTGTCATGTGACTATGGGGAAGTGTCATTATAGAGCTGTTGCAGTGGTAAATCACACACAAGGGCTGGGCGGTGTGGAGAAAACATGTTGAGAAAACATGTAATGTGTAAATGTTGTGATTGGGATGTGAAATGTGACCAAATAGTGGTTTATCATGCAGATTCTGTGTGTCTGTAGTTTGTGCTGCATTTATAAATACGATATAGTTTACAGCATACTGTATTTACAAGCTTATTTAACTTAAATATCATATATGAACATGTATCATTACAACTATATTCAGCATGTTGAACATTCATTGATATCCTGATACATCAACAAAAAAGTACACCCAGTCATTATCTCTATACTTATGTGTATGCCAGAAGTCTGTAGCTGCTTCAAAGTAAAACCCTTCCTGTGGTGCTTCCATACATCATGCCCTATCACTTTTGATTGTTTCTTGGACTTTGAAACGCTTATACAAGTCATTTTGACATCCTAGACTTCTGAATATATGTACTTCACAATATTCACACTCCTCTTAGCTTTGTTGTGGTCTCCATGAAAATATCTGTCTTTTCAACAGCTAAATGCACCACTATTTTCACCAACTAGTTTCTTACTCTGTAGAGTCTGGGTGGCTTGTTTCAAATTAAACACAGTCAATTTTATCTCTTAAGATACAAAAATTTTGATTTGTGTTTTTAATGTTAAAACAAGGAATAAAAAAAATCAAGGTCTTTCATTTGTCCTTTTATAGCACAGGGTTGATCAATGAAATGTAAGTTGTAGCCCCTTCATGCTAGACACACAAATATGCATATGCATAAAATACAATTACAATAAAATAAAACAATATAGTTATTTATATACATGCTGTGTATATTCATACATATGTAAGAAATTATACAGTAGATATGCACATATACACCCAGAAAGTAATTATTCTGTGGTGCATGTTTTGAATTCATATCTGGGGGAAGATAAACTGTACCAACAAAGTTGATTATGTAGTCCGTATTAAGACTGCAACCAATGATTATTTTAATTATTGATTATTGTGCTGATTATTAATTGATTAATTGTTTTGCCTATAAATGTCCAAAAATCAAAAAAAGCACTCATCCAAAACCCAAAGCCTCTTCATTTACTATCATAAATGGCAAAGAAAAGCAGCAACTCCTTATATTTAAGATGCTGAAACCAATAAGTGTTTTACATTTTTGCTTGAGAAATTACTTAAATATTAATCAGTTATCCAAATAGTTGGCAACTAATATTCTTTTAGATTAGTCATCTAATTGAAGAAGTACTAGTTCGCATCTTAACATTAAAAACTAAGCATAATCCAATCCTCATTTTGTTGGGATTATGTTCCTTATGAGTCCTGTGTTCCCTGTAAGCCATATGTGCACAAAACAGTTTCTGATTTCCTGTCGCTGTGTCAGCCTCAGTCCCTTTTTTATTTGTTCCATTTTCCTGTGACCAAACATTAGCCAGGAGTTGGCTGGGTAGTAGGGCTGCATGACTCACTGTAAAACATCACAGTCTCGATTCATACATCTATGCGGTCTCCTTTCTAGTTGACAGCGATTCACTTGCCTCCATTTCCCTATGCAATTGACATTGTTGACTTGTTGATTAATTCAACATTTAAGCATACAACTCAATCATCTGTCTCATTTCTCTTCCTCATTCACAGTGCTGTCAATCTGTGTTACCATAGTAACCTGACAAGCCAGCACGTGTAGGACAAGCAGGGAGGAGGCAGTCAAAAACAGTTTAGCCAGCCTCAATGTTTTTGCTAATGTGAGTAAATCTCACTCTGCCTTTGACCCCAACTTCACAGAAAAGCTCTGGCAGCTGCTGAGAAGCTCTGAGGTGAAGCACTTGTGCGGTGAAACAAACAAATGCTGGATGTGGGTTTTGACATTAGCTAGGTAGCGAACTTAATGCTATGTTAACAGAGGGTTGCCTTCACAGCTAACAACAAGTTTACAACATGTATGGTGATAAAAGGACAACAGTCATCAGTAACATCTAGGGTTCGACTTCTGTCTGTGCTATGATGTTTCTGGCCTAAACACATATGAAAATTAGATGCTTTTGTCACATCTGATGAACATAAAGTTAAATGAATCACAACCACGTAAATCTCTAAGATTACATTATCAGAAGCGATGCCTCCCTCCTCCTCATCACAGGGCTTTTCAGTATTTAAACTTTATTACTTAGCAAGAAAGCTATCAGTTTAAAGTTATTGGTAGTATGTGAATGCCCTGTAGTGCACAGAACTTACAACCACATGCTGACATTGGCTTTGGCAATGCATGTAAGCGCAAGCGTTTGTATACAGTGTAGAGGTACATAATAAATATTCATAGTATTCTAAATTTGAGCATTCAAAATTTGAAAATAATGTGAATATTGAAAATAATAAGAATGAAATTCGAATGGGATTACAGAGGAAGACTGACAGCACTATGATACAGTGTATTACCATATCGTCATAAGTTCCCAGTCCAGCACTTTGATATATGTTGTCTTTACTTTCAGCACTATGATATGTTGTCCATTGAAAGCCCTGGAGACAGCAACTTTATTTGAGTGTCTAGTGCAATAAATGCTTTTGTTAAAAAAAAATAAGAATCCTGTGAGAGAATCGTGTTCTCAATTCTCAGGGAGAAAAATTGTGATTCACATTTTAGCAAGAATGGTGCAGCCCTACTGGGTAGAGATGCAGCTTTAGGTCCATGCTGTGTAGCTTAGCTCTTATTGTGGCACTTTTCTATCTCTTCATGGGGCGATCACAATGTTTGTGGTCCAGCTTGTCTGGTTGGGTGGTCTTGATGCTGTTGGCAGTGGTCGTCTCAAGGTCTGCTGAACTAAATCCAATCACCTGAACTTCCTTTTCCAATGCAAATGAGTGCAGTGATAGGCAATACATGCTTCAGCAGTAAAGGCAAATAAAATAACAAATAACACCATTATGTTCATTGGAGCAACAGGTTAAGGTACCACCAGTGCCATGTTTTGCGTCTATGCTATTTAGACTTTAAACATCACAACACTTTAAACTGTCTGTCTGAAGGTTGAGAGGCTTTTGTCCCACACTGCCATGACAAAACCCCTATGTGTACCAAACTCAAGAGCTTTGAGGCACTTTGTTGTTTCAAAAAGGGTTAAGACTGTGCACCTGATTTTCCACAGGCTGCATATCACACTGAGAGCTGGCTTGTTTATGGGGCCATCTGAGGTGACCCAAACTAGTTGCTGCTGTTTATATCCACTTGAAACAAACTGGAGGCAGTTGTTATCCTCCAGCACTCAACAGTGTGTATTCAATGCGAGTCAATGTGAGTCAGGTTATGGGCTTGGCCAAGGACTTCATTTGCAATGTCATTGTTTGTAAAAGGTGTTTCATGTAACCTACACCTTTACATCTAGCCGATTGCTCAATCAGTCTTTACATAAGGAAAATCTACACGTGTCTTGTCCAGTACTCCTTCAGCAGATTTATTAATAAACTTTCAAGTGACAGTCTGCATGCACTCTTTATGAAAAGAGGGGTTGAAAGCCCTCCCACTCTGCAAACAATGGCAGCTTTAATTTTATTCACTTCACTTTCATACTTGACTGACACAAGATCAGGATAAATTATGTCTGATTCAGGTCACTTTGATTTTACCCCAAAGCATACCAAGTGTGAGTGACTAAAACTGAATATTGGATCTGATGCTGATACCGATATTAGGCAATAAGAAAAATATGTCATGGATATAAGAGCATTATTCTTCATATATTTATACATTGTCCAAAATAACATCAGTGTACTAAACAGTAAACCTAAATTGGAATAAATACTCGTAAGTAGTGTGTGTGTGTGTGTGTGTGTGTGTGTGTGTGTGTGAATGCTGATATGTACTGATAGGCCAATATCAGCTGATGATATCAGCTGCCTGACATATGGGTTAGACTCTACTTGAAAGTCACTGAAAAGTCCTTGAACTGATGAGAAATAGTGGTATCAGATTGTATTTGTGAAGTATAAGGCTGTCAAAGGAAACACTTGTTTTTTAATCCTTATTGAATACCAGATAAGAGCAGCTATGAACTCTTGTTTTTATTATTGAAAAAGGTGGTGCTTATTTTAGAAATACAAGAGTATCAAGTTTTTGGTCTTTTTATTAATGAATAATTTACTGTTGAATGACTATCAATTAGTCATCTAATCTCTGCACCAGTTACACCATAAGTGCAAATATTCAGCATCATAAATATGATCTATATCCTGTTCTGATGTACTAACAGTAAGAGCCTTTCTTGTACAATGTTAGGGCTGCACAATTAATCGATATATTATCTAAATCGCAATACGGCCAAGTAAAATGTCTAAAATTGCAGAGGCCGCAGTTTTTTTCTTTTAAAAAGGTTAAATATGTGACAAATCAGCATTATAATAAGGTACTGTAGTGCTGCAGAGATGCCCTGGCCTACAAATATTGTTCTCTTCTCTTCTCTCTTCTGCAATTGTGATTAAACATCGTGCAGCCCTATCATCAAATGTTGATAGTAAATTATGTATTATTGTGATATTAAGGTAAAATATTGTGTGCACTGGCTTTCTAGCTAGGGATTGACCATTACGTTTTTTTCAGGGCCGATACCAGTACCGTTTATTAGTAATCTAGGAGACCGATAACTGATAATTGGAACCAATCCACATTTACAGGAAAATAAAAATCTTAATCTCAAACTGGAGAATAACCAGTGATGGAATGTAACTCAAATAATATGCTTATGTATAATTTGGAGGTACTTTGCTTCATTGTGTCCATTTTCTGCTACTTAATACTTTCACTCCACTTCATTTATTTGATAACTTTAGCAAGCACATTCAGATTATTCAGTGCTGATCCGTGATTAATCCTGACAGCAGAGAGTGTTGTGGATGCTGAGACCACAGAGTGGTGACCACTCACAGAGAAAGGCTGCTACATCAGATCCAGTGAAGTACAACATTTTTCAGTTTTTTATATTTCACTGGCAATCAGACACAAAAAACACAGATACCAACAATCGTAAAAATGCTGAATATCAGCCCTGACAATCGGACAGACCGATAATCGGTCCGGCCCTAGTACTGGTTGTGCATCTGCATGTGTTGTACAGGATGGGTTAACGTGTTACTCATCACAACTATTAACTGGATGCTTTGGCTGGGATGTGACTTGCATGTTGCATGAGTGGCCAGCTCTGGTGGCCCTGCATTCAGCATGCCAAGTGCACGCTTCCAAACTTGCGACATCTTTGGCAATGTTTTGGTTGATAGGACTGCACATTTTAGAATGGCCTTTTCTTGTGACCACCTCAAGAATATGTGCAATGATCATGCTGTTTATTGCATCTTGATATGCCACACCTGACAGGTGAATGAAATATCCTGGCAAAGGTGAACTGCTTAATAACACGGATTTTAACACTTTTTTTTTTTTAATTGAGCGAAATAAGCCTTTTGTGTGCACAGAAAAAGTGTTGGCGCTTTTATTTGAACTTGAACAGGAAGGCATAGCAGAAGCAGAACAGACAGACACGTAGTACACACATTAACAGGCTGATCTAAGGCCTGTTTATGTGCTGCATTATATGCCAACAATTCAGCCTGTCAGCAGCAGCTTGGATTAGAATTGTGTGTTGCGGAAAGGTGCAGCCAGTAGCCAAAGTACCAAGCAACATTCACTAACTGAATAAAAACTAGGATCAGATGAAATCAGGAAAGGCAGAGTGATAGAAGTACATTTTAAGCACAGATTTGAGAGAAGCCAGCCATATTTCCTCCGTCAGGGTGTTGCAGAGCCTCAGGGTCTTCAAAAGCTCTGTCCCCCAAAGTCTTCAGCTGGGAATGTCTGGAATAGATAAAAGCCCCCCCACCAGTGAACCTTAAAGTGTGAGCAGGGTCATACAGGAATACAATATCAGAGGAATACTGAGGAGTCAGACCATTTAGTGCCTTGTACAGATAGAAGATACCTGTTTAATCCGGTTAAAAGCCTAGCAGCTGAGTTCTTTATTGTCTGTTGGTGGTCTGCATTTTTAGGCATTTAAAATGGATGTTATAGTAATCCAGGCATGATGAGCTAGAGTCATATAAAATACATTCTGTACCTTTAAATCTTTACATACTGTAGTTTGAATTCTGGCAATGTTCCTTTGTTGAAAAAAACATGTTTGTACAAGTTTTGTAATGTGCTGCTGAAAGCTTAAATTTAAGTCAAACAACATTTCTACACCAAGATTTCTAGCAACAGCTTAACGGCTTAATGTATTTAGACAGGTACCAAATAGATGGCTGTATTTGAATGTTTGTGTTGCTGGAGCCTCTAAGAAGAATCTCTGTTTTGGCTGAGTTCATTTGAAGAACATTCGGAGACATCCAGTGTATTACTAGAGCCCAACTGATGTGAGTCTGGAAGTGGATTTTTGCAGCCAATGCCAAGAGAATTTTCTGTCTGAAGACAGTATTGATGATCCAAAGTACTGTATTCAATATGCCCAGCCATATCCACAGTCTATCTAATCAACTGCTATCGATTGCGTCAAAAGCAGCACTCAAGTCAAGCAGTATAAGATTGGAACGAGTCAGCATCATTGGTCATTAAGAGGTGTCATTAGTGAATTTTAGGAAGAGCAGTCTGTTATGATGGAAACTAAAAAAGAGGAAGCTGTTTTGATTGAGGAAGTCAGAGAGCATGATGACAAGGGACGTTCCCAGCTTCCCAGTAGTTGAACTTGAGAGTTGTGAAACTGTCTCGTTTGCATCTTACAGCCCTGTGACAAAATGTTGATTAAAAACTACAAGTGTATGCAAACTACATGATGTCAATGTGGCAAGTCAAATTCCTTTCAAACCTTCAAAACATGCGTGGTCCTTTTCTGTTATCTGCATCCTACAGTAAGGCTGCTCTGTGATTTATTATCCTTACAGTCTGCAAAGTCACTTCCCAGTCACTTCCTGTGTGTCCCTGCAAATTCTAAATCATAACTTTTTGTCCACTCTGAAAAGGAATGTCTATCCTATCATTCACATTTAAGGAATGCGGTGTCTAGTAAACTATAAAGTATGCAGAAAAACACAGATTTAATGTTTTCCATGTCAGCGCCAACATGGCCAGCAGCAATTCCTGTCCTCCTGCAGTCTTTACTGTCGTCGGCCCCACATTCATACGACTCGACAGTTTTTTAGTCTAACATAGAACAGATGGAGAGCCTGATATAATTTATTTTCTCAAACCTTGAAATACACTAGAAAGCATAAGTGAAATCTGTCACCCCCACACAACCATTCCATTTTGCATGGAGGACACTCTAAGTCAGTCATCATCATTTGAGGGCAACTTCTGCTGAAAAGATCGAAATCCTCTTAATTACCTGTTGTACGTTTACGTTAGATATGCAGCAGCCATACATGCGCGACAGACTTTAATTAATGTCATGTTTTTCAATGTAGAAAAAGAGAGACTAACATTACATCAGAGACATTTTTTTCATAAAGTAATTCTCCACTCCATGAAATACCTGCCACGCATTACTCTGGCCATGGGGTTAGAAAATATGGGCTGATGTTAAATCTTAATGGACTGTTCAAATCAGTAATGTATGAGTCACTGAGCTATGTACAAGTGTTCAAATTAAGTTTTGTCAGAGTAATTTAAATTGTCGTAGACATGACGTCAGCTTGCTGCCAATGGCTCTACCACTAATGATGTCTCAGTCAATTATTGTCCATAATGCCCACTCACAGTATAGGTCTATATCATTCTGTGACATGACATCCACAGAAAAGGTTCATAGCAGATTAAATTTATGCGAGCAATGTGATAGGTTTAGATTGTGTAACATCTTGAATTCAAGGCACTTTTGAGTACAATGTGAAATTCTTAAAGCTTGGAAGCTGGAGAACATGGATTTATATGGCTTGTGGCCCTGACAACACACAACATCAAGTCACTGAAACGAAAGAGCACATGCAAACAGGAGCAGAGAATGAACTGAATCAATGTATGTGTCGAAGGTATCCACACTGTCCAAATTGTTGTTGTCTGGTTTGAGTCTGAGTTGAACTGTAATTTTTATGGATCATTTGGAGGTGAGGGAGAGCCTGTTGCATTCTTGCCTTTGTTTTCAAGGAGGAGCTGTTCAATGTTAAAGGTGCTGTTTGTAAGAGAAGTTGATTTTTTTAAGTCTCGTTCCTAGCTCATCAAGTAATGACGCATTTGGGATTGTAGGACGGGTCGGCTGCCATCCCAAAGCGTTGAGTTGGGAATGAGACTCAAAAATCAACTTTTCTTACAAATAGCACTTTTAAGCTTAGTTTTTGCAGAGAAATTCACCAATTATTTCTCTTCATGGTATTTGAGTGGCTGGTTCCAGTCTGCCATTCTTGTTTTGAACACAATGTAAATATTTTTATAAAACTCCTCTAGTGGGACACTAGTTGGGGCTTGTTTTTTTTTTTTTTAATCTTGGGGTTGTTTGTCTGATTTTACTATTTGTTGGCCCACACTACTGATGATATCATGATACAGTGATTCTGCGATAATTGATATATTGCAAGACATACAACAATACATCACGATATCTGTCAAACTGAAGAATACACAATGCCCGTAAAAAGGTAAAGTGCAGGATTTCTCTATTTATTCACTGCAATTTGGTGTCAGTTTCCTAGAATTTGACACAAACTGAGATGAAACACTGAACAAAAAGTGCATCAAGTCTTAGCATAGTGCCTGTTACAAACACACTGAATGTAACTTGTCAATGTCCACATGTGCCATCACATAAACTGGCAAAAGTCCAAACTGTTAGAAAACAGCACAGTTCTACAGCAAAGCAAGTCTGTAAGCTAAATTAACAGAACCATAGAACTATGAAAACAAATAAGTGTAAAAAAAAAAAAAAAAAAAAATTCTTTCAAAATTTTTTTTAATAAAATTACAAATTTTAGTGCTTTGCAAGCATAACCAACTTTTGGTTGTAAACCTATCCACATTTTATGCTTATACTTTTTAGAAGCTTAACAAACTTGTAACACATTTTAGTAGATAAACTTAAAAAAGCTTTGCAAAGTTGTTTTTTGTATATCTGGACACATTTAACTGCTTATAAACTTGTTTTATATATAAACCTGGAACATTTCAGAGTTTACCAGTTTGCTTTACATAAACCTGAGAAAATTTCAGTGCCTTGTAGTAATTTGTATTATGTAAACCTGAGCACATATCCGTTCATCCTCAAATTTGCATGTTCTTCTTCCGGAACAGCAACTGATCAGCATGCTCAGAGGTGAGTGCACTTCTCTGAGCTTTGATAAGCACAGGTATGAGTTTCGTGCATCCGCCTGGTTTGCGGCACGTAGGAGTACATTTCCCACTCATTATCAATAAAATGGTCAGTGATTGTCACGTAGGACTCTGTGGCCCGTAAAGTCCATTCATCACAGGTGAGCTCAATTCTCTATGCAGACTGTAGTGCATCCTCCAACTTTCCTGCTTTTTTGGTGAAATATTTTCTGCTCGGTATTTCATACCTTGGTTCCAGTGCATTTGGCAAAAACCTTTATTTTTTCGGTCAGGCTGTACATAGCAAGGCCCTTGCAACTAAACCCAGTGATGGACTTTGTAATACTGGCAGCCCTCGGGGGCGAGAAAGGTAGCTTTGCCTTAAACATTGCATTCACTGCTGCAGGTTGACTTACAACGTTAGCATTAATCACATTCTCAACAAGGAGATCAGGGTGGTGGCATTGCAAGTGGCTTTGCACTTTTGTGGTGTTGCCCGTGTACTTTTACTTGAGAGTTCTTGCATATCGCGTAGTCTTTATCGATTTTGTTTGTTCTATTAAACGTGGCTGGGGCATCACTTAACGTAACTTTCTTCACATTGATGTCCGCCATTATATCTTCCTCTTCTCTGGCCAATTAACTTCCGTTCAAGTTTCTCTCATTCATGTGATAAGTGCCACCACGAGGAGCCATGAAGAAGTATCGCTGGGGAGTCAAATTGGCAGGGAAAGCCTTATTTTCTAAATTAAAATATCAATATTTGGTGCCAGCGTATCAATACTCCTATCATACGAGGAAGGACGACAATATATTGCCTAACAAATAATTGGTCCCAGTCCCACTTTAGTTATTATTACTGGGTCCGTCATAATTATTTCACATCAGAGATTCTGTTTGTCATCTGCTCAGTGGTTTGAAGGGGCCATAGAAAAAGATGATGTTGGCTACTTAAATGCACCAATCAGACTTAACCAGCATTTGAATCTAAGTGTGATAACAGTGGCAGGGTTGTTGATAGGCCATTGTCAGTCCAATCCCACACATACCTGACTAAGTTCTTGAGTTTTCTAGTGTTGAACCCTTAAAAAATAACACCTAATGGGCCATGTCACCAATTTCCTACATAACATTCATTTTGCTCATCACAAGAAGTAGTACTCAACTAGGATTGTGCTGTTACAGCCCTGCGCCTCACCCTTTTCATCACACCTTTTGTTGAAGTTTCAGGTTACAAGTGTAATGATAACTGCCTTGAAGTGAGAGTGAAAAAAGGCCAGACACTCTGAATTTAGTAAGAACTACAGTTTGTTAAAGACAGCTTTTCTCTTATTTTTCATGATAATTATCAGTAAAAGTCTGTTTTGTTTAGAAATGATGGTAATTTCTACTAGTTGTCATTTAATAGCTTTCCTTTGATATGCTTCTCACAGTCATCTCTTGACTACTAAGGCTTCTTGTCACTTTTCATATTTAATTATCAGTTTGTATGTGAATAAATATTGACTGTTGACTTTCTCAAGGCTCCACAAGCTTGTATTTGCAGTTATCAGTTCATTTTAAGATTGCATTGGTAAGCTCAAACCTTTTAGGGCCACAACTATGATAAGCAACAATGAAGAAAAACAGCCTCCTTATCAGATGGAAGAATGTGAACAGGGAGTGAGTTTATGCAAGAGCCACATTCTTCCATAGCAACCAAACAGCTTACACAATTTAGCATTTATTTTTTCTTGTGTTTATAAACTGTGTACTGTACAGAAAAAAACAAAAGTGTAAATAGCCATCATACGAATAAGAATTGTTTTATATGCTCAAATGAACATTGCATTTGAAGCAGAAATTAATTAAACCAGGTCTCATGTACATTTAGTGCCTTGGCCACCATGATAAGTATTGATGTGATATGGGTGAACAAAGAAAAACTCTTTGTTTCGTATGGTCAGTCATTAAACATGGGATTTGCTCACTGCCTCCTACCCTGTGTGCAGTGGAGGTAATTAAATCCTTTTAAATTTGAAATTTACTTTCTCAGTACTCTGTTCCATGCTGCGTGAGATAGGTATTGTTACATGTAGTGTGAACACAAGTAATGTGCTTTTGGCAGCAGGAAGTAAGGAGAAATAAGAATGGAGGACATTTAAGTTATTGTGCTGCGCACACATTTGCAATGCAAACACTGCCGCAGCCATTACTGCTCACAAATATATAGCAGAGGCAAAAGCCAGTAATGAAAATGGAGCATTAGTAATGTCCTTTTTGGCTGTAGTGTGATGTCTTCAGTTAAACTGAATTGATATCTTTGAATAATTACATTTTTTTTATTGTGGTTTTGCTTTCATGGCTGTGGTACCACTGGTGTCTCTTTATTTATTTAAGTCATTATATACAGATAGCGGAGAGATGACAGTAAACAAGGGAAAGAGGTGGGGAATAACATGCGAACATGCTTTAAATGCCTAGAAAACTGGGGAAACAACTAGCCTGGCTCTGTTCAGCAGTAAGTCTATAACTAACATTTGTTACCTTCGCTAAGGAGGTTATGTTTTCACCCCTGTTGGTTGGTTGGTTGGTTGGTTGGTTTGTCAGCAGGATTACACAAAAACTACTGAACTGATTTCCACTAACCTTGGGTGGAGGATGGCCCAGAATAGACCCTATTAGTTTATTAAGGTGGCTGGTATCTATGAGTGAGTACAAGAGGGGACTGTTGGACCTTGGCAGAGGCATGTGCTCTCCTGAGTGCCACTCGAGTTTCCATTATGGGTTGATCTGCCAGATACAGTATTTCCTTGATTTGTTGTTCACTCAAAATCAGATATTGGTCAAAAATGCCCATCAAAGTACAGTTAAATATACCTTGTTTAACTGTACATCTTGTTTTATATAGCCAAGAGTCAAAAACACAAGAATACTGAAGGTACTAAAATGTAAAACCAAAAAAAGCAACAAGTTCTCACATTTGGGAACCCGGAGCCATCAAACATTTGGCTTTTGTGCTTGTAAAATGATAATCAATAACAAAAAAAACTAAATGTTATAACTATCTCGTCTGTTTATCCACACAAAAGCTGAAATGTAATAATTATGATGATGATGATGATGATGATGATGATTCATGATGATGATGTGAAAGATTATTTTTTGGCACCAGCGTTTCCTAATTCATCACTGAGTTTCCGTGTTAAGTCCTTCTTAAGTTTTTAGTAACTGCTAGCTCAGGGGTATTCAATTTAAATTCAAAGAGGTCCACTTGGAGAATAATTCCAAGGTCCAGAACGTCAAAATGTCAAACTTGTATTATGATTCGCTGCCATATACAGTATGTTAAAGCAGCCAAGTAGTTCAATCAGGAGAGACTGAACTGAGTGAACATGAAGATTTATCGCCATGTGTACTAAAGAGAATGAGAAAATCTTTGGCGATTAGACTCCATCGTGATGAAGTAATATTTTGGGGAGGTGATGAAGCTGTGTGTAGAATAGAAAACCCCCTGATGGAGTCTAGACACTGGTGGTTGTGATGGAGGAAGAAGGATCCTGGAGATCTGACAACAGCGGGAGTTGATTCTGGTGAGTAGAACCGAGCCACTGGATGAAGAGCTGGAGGAGGAGGGTCGTACGAATGCCTCAAATGACAGCTGACAGCAGAGAGGTGAGCAGTTTTAAGTTTGACAGCAGAAACTTGATTGGCTGATAGTATTCTTGACAGAATCTGGTTGGTTAAATGGAGGAGAGAGAGTACATGAAGAAACGCCTATGACCGGTGAATTAGAGGGAGCAGGGGGAGAGGTGAATGAAAAGATAGTCTTCCTGATTGAACTTGCGCTGAGCTTAATTTGTATCAATTTCTGTATGTAGTCAACAACTGACTGTATGAAATAAAGTACAATCATGTATTTTAGAAATTTTGTAGGTTTCCCATTGAACTGAAGTGTTTTTAAATAAGTACTTGATTAATAAATGTTCTGTACTCATTTTAGGTAAAATAATGGCTGCATTTTAAAATACAATACATAGCAGAGAGCTTTTGTTAAAAATGTTCCCTTTTAAAAAATAAATAAAAGGTGCCTTTTGTATACAAAAAGTATTTTGTATCCCTGAAGATATGTAAACAAAATTAAACATCTGCATGCATTGCATAGTAAACATCACATGTTGGTAGATGTACAGGACATGAGGTGTGTGCTTGCTGTCTTTAGTTTCAACATTTCTTTTTTTTTTTTTTTTTTTACACATTTTTGGCCAGGAAGACAAGCTTGTCTACTATCTCTGGCTTGAGACATGCCCCGTTGCGGCTTTCTTCGCACATACCTGGGGTCGAAAGTTTTCAGCATGTGGATGAACCCCGGCTTTTCCACTGTATATATGGGCACCATATCTGTAGCGATATGCAACGTGACTGCATCCGTAAAAGCTGTCCACCGGGCCCCTTTCTTGTCATATGGGATACAATGATAATGATTCTGCTCATGTTGGCTGCTTTTTAGCGGGTGTTTGTGGGCTGCCGCGGTCTTGTGCATCTCGTAGTGAACAACATTTGTCCAGATCTGCTGCATGCTACTGTTTGAAATGCTGAAATAAACTGGTTGTACCGCTGCCTTTAGTTGCAACAGCCTTTAAACAACCTTTGCAGCGGACCGTGGTTTGTTCGAGGTATGACGCCACAAAACCAAACTACTGACGAGACTGTACCTTTTTGGGAACAAACTCTTTGCATGCTGCCATGTTGTTGTGTTTGTCTCTCTTTTAAAAATCTTCCTAAACCACAAACTCGTATTAATCGATTTTACCAATTAATCGCCCAGCCCTAAGCTGAACCAACAGTCGGTGCAGCTGTTATGTTTTTGCCATCATGATGTTGCCAAGCAAAAAAATAACCCCTCATACAACCTCCCCATTAAAAAACAGAATTTGTTTTATGAAGACTTTAATTTTCAAACAGATTGAACAGATGATTTATAACGTGTTAAAGCTGCCGCCGTCATTTTAACTTCCTGTCTGTTAGCATCGCTTCATGTTTACTGCACAGACATGAGAGTGGAACTGATATTCTCAGTAAACTCTCCATAAGTCAATTTCCCTAAATGTCAAACTGTTCCTTTAAAATAAAAACTAAAGCCTTCCACTATTAAATGAATTACAGCACTATTTTAGAGACATCATTATTTGTCCATCAGTGAGATGCATCATTATCACAATGAAAGTCTCTCTTCTTTATCACTTTGTTAGCAGTTGCATCAGATGCTAGTGATGTGCAATATTGTCACTTTTTCCATTTATACTTTTCCACTTCTTTTAAATGGCATCTGTTCATTTAGACACTCTAGACTAGCTAAAATGGAAAAGAAAGCAGACTGAATTACATAATGTTTACGTCTGATCTAAAGTGTTAAGTAAACTTTCTGTTGAATTATCATGGGAAAAGACGTGAAATTCAAAGTTCACAAAAGAAGTCAGAAACTTTTCTCTCGTGATCTTTTAAATTGCTGCTGTTAAAAAAACAGTAATGAAACCATCAGTTCAACACTGCACAAGTGTTAAGGGCTCATGAGCCAAAATGTTAAGAACTTCTGAGGTAGAGTGGGACATTTTACAGCTACCCTTCAGACCTCACTACACACACACCAACACACACACACACACTAGCATGAGCAATTACCTGTCACCTCCTTACCACCACACCACTTTCACACACACTTAGCCATACACACATGCTTCAGCAGATGGGTGTGGCGATTTATGGAGAGTGGCTAGAGGCGGGCAGCTGTGTTTATCTTGGTTCCATCTGCGGGTGGGCGTTCGACAGTGTTTGTTCAGGGGAGCACGATAACAGTTGTGTCAGGGC